>NW_027481869.1:0-262440 GCF_965637985.1 Blastobotrys vanleenenianus | reverse complement strand
CTACTACTACTACTACTACTACTACTACTACTACTACTACTACTACTACTACTACTATGTACTTGCAGTAGGTACAGAACAATAATGTTGCATGATCAATCCCAAGCTTTGTATATTTTTAAGATTTATTCTCATAATCATTACGTTGATACCATTATTGACTTCCCATATATAGAGAGATGAGATTTCAATTGAGTTTTGTAAAATCATGAATAAATATCTATGCTCTCTATGTGTTATGCTTCTACCGTCGTCTTCTAAACCGGCTATTCCGTGGTGCACCTTTATGCCCAGAATTCATAAGTTTCAATCTTCTGAAATTCTCCTCAGGCTTATTAGCCCTCCTTCGAGTCGGTTTATCTTCTTCTTCTTGTCCTTCGCATTTCTCTAAATCTTGCTCGTTTAAGGTCGGCCGCATGACATACCGTCTCGTTGTTCGCTTCTGACCCTTCTTCTTGTACACCCTGCTGCTTTCTCTGCCATTCCCAACATCACCCTCGATCTCTCCAAGATGCTCTTCAAACCCATCGTCTATCTCTTCATAGTCTTCATCAACGTCTAGCTCCTCCGAACCAACTTCCTGTCCACTTTCTTTCATCTCCCTCAATTCGGCAATCAAATTAGAAAGACTGCGACAAAACCTCTTGGGCGAATTGGATAACGGATCTGATGTCGACACGCGTTTGAGATAGATCGGAGTTTCCATGAGATCATTCATCATTGGCGAAGAAGACTTTGTAGGCGTTGCCAACAGCTGCTTCCTCACCGCAGGACTGCTAATCTTCTGCGGTGAACTTTCGCTTTCTCCCTTCCTGGGTGTTACGAACTTCTTCACCGGAGAGTCCTCTAAATCGAACAGGCCCAGTACCCTGCCATTAAGCTGTGGGGTAGGTCCAACAGCATATTCCTCAACCTCTTCTTCTTCGCTTTCTTCTTCATTTGAGCTATAACCATTTCGCACCTTGGACAAATCCTTTTTCTCGCGGAAAGGTGTAAGCGGACAACCTGATTCGTCTACCGTCTTTTGCCGGTTCTTTCGTGGCGTCGCAAATGGGTCCTGCGCCTGGCTAGACGTCATCAGCTGGCCCTTGTAGTACTGGTATTTTTTGTACTTCCGGCTAAGCTCTTTACTTTCCTTCACATCGTCCTTCGACGGAGCCCGCCCATGCCTTTCCCGAAAATCGTATTCCCATTGCTTAATTTCCAGTTTCAGCTTATGGCACTTGCTCTCGAGCTCCGACATTTGCCTCGTTTTTTCTCGAGTCTTCAAAGACGCGTTGGAAAATCAATAAACGCGTCCCGAACGCCAATATCGCGGGTGGCCCCAATCTTGGTTCGCCTGCGCAAGCGAGATCATACGGCTGATTTGCGCCCGCGTGAAACTTCCCAACGGCTTTTGCAACACCGACAGGCCCGTCATATCGAAAAGCTAAAAAGTTTGAAGCGCATCATCACCCGCCGCAGTCGTGGTTAATAAGGGTGCGCAGAACTGTCGGATTAGACACTATATGATGGTGCCGA
This sequence comes from Blastobotrys vanleenenianus, assembly GCF_965637985.1. NCBI lineage: Eukaryota > Fungi > Ascomycota > Dipodascomycetes > Dipodascales > Trichomonascaceae > Blastobotrys > Blastobotrys vanleenenianus. Next base: position 260,919 of record NW_027481869.1, on the reverse strand, counting down.
GAGTGTTACCAAGACTACTCTTGTCAGTTGAGCAAGGCCTCAAGCGTTCATGCGTGGGTCACACCTATTCGCCCGCCATGGTTTCGATGGTTCGTGGGGGATCTCTTCGGCCATACTCGGACCTGGTACAGCGCACTGCTAATGACTCTGAACCACAGAAGGAGAAGGACTTAGAGAAGAAGGAAGACGAACCATCGTCAGAGGTCCCTTGGTACATGAGGGATCCTGACAGTATTGCATTGTCAATGCCAACCCATGCAGAGCCAATCCCCGAGCTGCCAGGCAGCTCTCCACATTCGCTAGAGCCCATAGTGCATCAGATGGCCAGGGAGCTCGGGTTGACGGAAGTAGAAGTATTGGACCTGCGGGACCTGGATCCGCCCTCATCGTTCGGTCCTAATCTCATTATGGTCGTGGCCTCTGCAAAGAGCGAGCGGCATCTTGTCCGTGCCGCTACTGGGCTTGCAAAGTTCGTCAAGAACGAATTTGGCGTCCAGGCAGACAAGGATGGCATTTTGACCGCTAACTACCACAGAGTGCATCAGAGACGGCTCAAGCGAAAGGCAAAGCGACAGTACTTCTCCGTGTCGGAGGCTGAAACTGCAGCCTCCCGTAAGAGCGAGTGGGTTGTGATGAGCTGTAACCTTGATGGAATTGTCGTTCAGCTTTTTACCGGTGATCGTCGTCAGCAGGTAGACCTCGAAAGCTTGTGGAAAGAACAGCTTGATGGCGAGATGGAGAGCGAGGTCAGAGGTCAAGGATTAGCTGGAAGTATTTCCAACAAACAACTTGGTTCAAGGCGAGGCTTTCATACTGTCAGGCAATTGTCGTCGCAGCTGAAAGAGTCAGATATCCTGCAAAACCCGGTCCTTGACCAGTCTAAAATTGTGCATGAGCTTGATGAGCCTGATTTGAAAAAACTAAACGAGCTTGTCGAGGAAGGAGATTATAAGGGCGCTGTATCATTTGCTCGTTCCCACAGTTTCAGTGACCCAGAAGGGCTGGTCCTAAAAGCACATATTAACCACGTTTCCAAAATGGACGGACAGCTCACCCACACGAGTCCTGTGGTACAATCGTTTGTGAGCTTCTTCCCGATTTTGGCTAACGAATACAAAATGCGGCTGCGGCTGCTATTTTTCCAGGCCGCCCACAAGGCGAGCCCTAACAAATTCCCGCTTGAGTTGCTCGTCGACCACCTAGTATTCCAGCAAGCGGCCGGCGTTCCAGCCAGTAGCTGGGACGTGGAAACCATAGTACGAACAGTGGCATATTCAGCTCAGGATATCCGGGCAGACTCTTTTGATAGCATTACCGCGCTCGACACTTGGATGGAGAAATGCGACTACAAGTTCAAGCTAATACTACGGATCCTCGATATCGGGTACCGGTCTATGGGGCGGCCTATCTCGACTAGCGAAGTTCTGATGACTTTGCTCTACCGATCTTGCATTCAGTACTCCCCTGGCTACATAAACATGTTTTCAGCATTGAAAAACCCAAAGCCAGATGTTTCTTTGCGACGTGGAGTGCTGGACCCGCGTTCTTTTGGCATTCTTCGTCTCTTTCCCATGGCAGATATCACTACGGAGCGGTCGAAGAACATGGTCGCGCTTGGTCTCGTTGCATTGGCTAATGATGGCCGATGGAGTGAGTTCTTCTGGCTGTGGAACAAGCTTATCCTTAATGCAAAGGTCGATAAATCAATGGCGTTGTTGATGGCGTCGCTAGTCGTCAGGGCCTCTGACGAACGTGCAATCAAGACCCTGCTTGATGTGGAGCTCCCCAAGCTGTTTGAAGGCAAGGACGGCGTTCAAATGCTGACCCCACAATTGATGAGAGTTATCAAGCGTGGTGTTGATTATATTAACCCCCAGGGCAATGGTTATCCTCAGCTCAGAGCTCTGATAGGTAAAGTTATGGACGATACGAAACAAATGTAAATATCAATAGTGTGTAAATATTTTTTATGAATTATAATGTCACTGCGTCTTAATTGCCAATTGATTATCCAATAGACATAGTGCCGAAAAATCGATAAGAACAGCTACCGGATTCACAATTACGTTGCATCTCTACGGTGTTCCATATGCAACTGAATATTAATGTAAGGCTGATTCCCAGCGCACATTCAGCCGCACCCCGTTATCAGTATCACCCTAAGCATCATCGTGCCACTCATCTCCGGTGCGAAACTAACCCTTCTACATTTCCCACAGGAGAACCGTAATTAATGCAATTAAATTCCCTTCCAGTGGAGCTCCTTCAGCTCATCTTTGCGGACGCAGATGATTCTTGGAGAAGTCTGCGAGAGGTCTGCAGGAAGTTTTTCGAGATCGTCAACCCCATGATATGGCAGGAGGTCGCCCTTGATACGACTGTCCAAACCTTTAGCAACAAACTGCGGTTTTGGCTGCTTTCCAAGTCGAATGTATTATTTGAGCCCGAGAGACTGATGAATTTTGTAGATCCTGTGAAGGACCTTGTCCACAGGGTTGAGCTGACCAATAGGGACTTTGATTACGGCTTATCGACTGAAATGCAGTACTATCTTCTGACATTGCCCAATTTACAATCGATTAAGATATACTCTACAGACGCGATGTTCACCGAACCCGAGGGACACTATTTTTTGAAAAAGCTAGAAGACGGAGCTATAAGCGCGGCCCAGTTGGAATTTCAGATATTCCTCAAAAGAAGGATCGATCCTGTCGACTACAGAGATATCGTCGACGGTATAACTAGGTTAAGGAATCTTGGCAATGTCTCTGAGTTAGGAATATACACGACTTTAATGAGCGTGCCTCTGACTCAGCACTTTAGAGAGTTCCTTGGCAAGATCTCACCACCCGTTACAGTACTTTCGGTACATACGGCCGATGACGAATCAATGGACAGTGTCAGAGATCTTTTTAGAAGACTTCATCTGTCGTCTAGTCTGAAGCTTGAACTAACTTGTGTCGTTAGCAATGATGCTGTTAAGTGTTTGACTCTGTCCGACAGCATTAAGCATCTTTCCCTCCTCAAGTTATGGCCGCCTGTTGACGATGTTCTCACTATTGAGGGAAGTAATATCCATCATATAACAACGTCGATTCGGACACTCAACATGTGCCGACTAAACATGCCCAAGTTGAACTCATTGACTATCAATGTCGACAGCGTGGCCGTGCCTACAATGTTGATTAATATTGCGGAGGCGTGCTGTGGAATGTTAGACAAGCTGAGTTTAATACTTGAGGACTATTCGAATCTCGATTCCGTACATCCACTTGTTCAACTTGTTGACAAAAAGCTATTCATCAAGTCATATGAAGCGTCGTCACCTTTTGGAGTGAGCAAGACTCGAAGATTCATGGCTAGTTGCATGAGGCTTTTGAACAGGGAATATCGATTTAGAGAACTGGAGCTTGACTATTTACAGTTGGAGTCCAAAGATTTAGCTCTCTTCCTCCTTGAAGCAACAAAGCATTTGAAAAATCTCGAAAAGGTACAGGTAGTGGCGCCGCTAGGGAGAGAATCGCTTAATCATTACGACATATTTGCTCAGTTTTACCGCACGAATCTCCATTATTACCACACTAGTGGAGAAACAGATGATTTCGAGAGAGACCTTCGCATCGCATGGTACGAAGGCTACCGTGATTGCTTTATCAAAGTGGTCGATGAAATTATGCAGGCCGATATGCCTTTGATAAGAGACCGTGCAGAATTAAGAGGTGAATCGATGGACCCTTATTTGGTTTCCGAAAGTTTTGCTGGTGCGAATTTGGTTCAAATGTTCAGTTAACGATTAGAGGAGTAAAAAAATATTTGTGTGGTTATTGGCAATACGGTACAATTTTGTATAAATTCGTTACTACAGTACAGTAGTACCAATATAAAGGAACTGCTGGTTGTAAGATGTAAAATTACGTCGATTTGTACCGGCAAACACAAGTGGAACCATCGCAATGGCAATTATTGCTCCAATTGATGTAATGTTAAATACGGTAATTCCAAAATTTAACTAAAGATATTATTTACGTATGCTCTCCATAAATACCTCTTCGTAAGCAAGTCATAGTCAATCCCATAGAGCTGAATGGTGGTTGCACCCTGGTATCCTCGGAGAACTTGTTCCTTCGCTCTCAGGACATATATATCCAAAATCCATGGCACAAACGTGGTACCGGTACGACTGTGGAACCCAATTGATATGAAAGAGTTTTTTTAGCAAGTGCATCTTTCCGTGTATAGGCGTATCTTTAGGTGGCTCTGGCCTCGAAGGCTTTACCAAGATTATCTGGTACCTGTGTACCGGTACCGGTATTACCGATAGTTTCTGATAAGATAAAAAACACTTAGGTATGTATTATTGAAATACCGCTTGCCAATTGTAAGAAGTTGCCCTCCACTTTGTACTTATGGCAAAACGGTTAGCTCAATAACAATTGCGTATAACCCCAGAATATATGCTTGAACTATTGAGCTCCAATGGGTATAGCCGATTGTATATGGATCGATAAAGCTACTACACAAGTTGCAGATCAGCGCTGACAATATAATGTTCAAAAGCTAACATGCCATGAAAGTGTGGAGCCACAGGCAAATGTATCTACCCAGATTTATCAGCCGCACGTCAAAAAAACGCGACAGGCGCGCGCAGTGGTTCGACACACAACAATTCAAACTGGGGCGCCAAACACAAGTTGAATCTGTTCATGGCGAACATGAGGACGACCAGGTCGTCCAAGACCCGGCGGATGGTCAACAATTGTCGGAGGGAGGCGGAAGGGTATGCAAGTAAACGGGTTGCTAAATTTCGCTCCTTGGCAGCGCACCAGTTTCTACTGCGAAGATCATGTGTAGAGGAATCTCGCAAAGCCTACCGCGAAGGAGACGGCGCCAAAGCCAAGCACTTTGCCCTTTTAGCAGCAGAACACAAGAAAAGATTCTATGATTTGCATAGAAAGGCGGCACGGGAGCAATTTCTCATTCTAAACCGGAATCGTCCTGATACGGAGGTTGACCTGCATGGGCTTTATGTCAACGAGGCAGTCGAAAAGGTTAGGCAGAGATTGCTCATCATAAAGGGGCAAGCATCAACTCTAAGGGCTATTGTTGGAAAAGGAAATCATTCGAGAGGCGTCGCCAGGATTAAACCAGCGATGCAACAATTTTTGAAGGGCCATGGCTACAAGTACTCTTTGGAGGATGGTAATCTCGGGGTATTTGTTATTCACGTGGCTAGCGGAGACGCTAATGGAACAGAGGTTTATCAAGAGGAGGACTTTTCCATCATAAACGCCGAGCCAAGGGATAATCTGCTAGCTGATCACAATGGTCCAATTGAAAGTATTTTGATTGAGGATACCGATGAAGAAAATGCGGCTGATTCAGATTCGGATATTGAGGTAATTGAGATTCTGAACGGCAACCACGCTACTGATGAGTCTCACGGGCCTTCCACCTCCATTCCACGTGTTGCGGAGGCTGCAGCGACCACTATATCTGTAGCGCCTTTCCAGAATGTTGAAGAGGATGATAGCAGGGCAGATTCTAAAAAGGATCAGGAAAATGGTCAAGATGTCTGTTCCGAGAATAACGAATCACAGCCTAGCGATGCAAATGCTCGCATAATGGAAGACATGAATACATGTACCATGGAAGACGGCCAATCCAATAACCCCAGAGCGGCAGCAGCAATAACAGCGGGTCCAATAGAGAATGATGAGAGAGAACGTTACCACAATGCAGAAGAAGGACACACGGAATCTGCTGCTGATGAGGCTTACGAGGAATCTGCTTTAGACATGAATGGCAACCCTGCCTCTTCCCCAAATCCCTTTGACGATGAATCGGTCTCACATGTCTCTCATCGCACGATGCCAACTATCCCTGAGAAAGCCACAATAGATGGCAAAAACGAAATGACCAGATCAAACAGGGGCCTCACCACGGGCTTGCAATTGGGGATGAATCCCGATGGTACGGTATTTTTGTACAGGCCCAGCCAATCGGGCGAAGTTGCATCAACGCCATCCGCTGAGGATACCGAACCCTCAAGTGGCAAGAGTAATGCTAATGTTGACAGTTCAATGGAACACGATCCTAATGTATCAGAGGATAGTGTAGCCGCCACAAAGAAGAGAAAACAGAATAATAATGAGGCTGCTTTCGATTCAAGCATCAGCTGCATATCTCCAGCGGAATCGATTACCCCGAAAAAGAACATTTCTATTAAAAAATATGACGAAGATAATTACAGCTCTCCCGGGGACCCTGCAAATTCTTATCTAACGACGCTGCACTCTGCAGAAGAGTCGAAATATGTGAAGAAAAAGAGAAGAATTCTCGATGCCGTTTACGACTTTTTGATTACCAACAATGTGTGTGAAAGAAATCGAAGCTGCTATCTGGATTATTTGGAGTTTCTCTGCGAAACAAACAAATGGAAATTGCCTGGCACACCAATGGTGTATTTTTCCAACTTGAAGTCGTCGCAAATTTGCAGCTGGATTAGATTTCTTAGATTTAATCCCAGCTTTGTCGAAACAGCCAACATACAGAGACTATTTATCTCTAATATGCCCCGTGCGATCCTCACGACGCTGATCAATAAAGGTCATGACATATCCACAGATGAACGAATCGTGCTTGAGGTTATTTCAAAGGAAATTGGAATATACAGTTTAAGCGGGACAGAGCTAAGAGCGGCACGCCAACTTTTACTGGAGACGATGGCGCTCTGCCAGAAGCTTACTCACCCAGAAAGACGAGCTATATCGTCGACTGAAGTTCCTAACTTTCCGAATACATTAACGGGGCACTATCAAGTTACTCAATGGATTCTACATTTGATAACTGGGGCAGGTAAAAAAGATAAGATAAGCACGAAACTGATCAGCTGTCTGCCCGATTTCCTTCCCTATATGAACACATTTGTTCAACCCGCCTTTAAAAGCTGTGACGATCCTTTTGTCCCGCTTTTGTTACGTCAAAGCTTGATACCAATTGCTATGGATTCTTTGTCGAAGCAAATGAAGAAGCTCATTCAACAGAAGTATGCAGAAGAAATCGAGAATTTTGAGCTTAAGCCGATAATTCGATATGTTGAGTCCAGGAAGAGAGATAAGGCTGTTAGCGCAGCAGCTCCTAAAACCAAAGAATATTTAAATAAGCTTAGCGAGCTGTGATTTCTGCGATCTCTCTTGAATGAGACAGAGCCGCATCTCCGACACGGGAAAATCACCCTCCCCCTGTGCGCACAGCCGCGCCTAAACGCCCTGAAATTTGGCGACCCATAATAATGCTCTTCACTTGACGCAACCACCAGCACCATGAGTAGTACCGCTGACGTTGAAAGGAGTGAGTGTGGCAAAGTTGGAGGCGACATGCACTAACTTGAACATAGGATACATTTCAACCAGAGACTACAACCACGCCACGGACGGCGAGTATAAGCGGCTACGAGATCTCGCTCAGAAGGAGCATGAAAGGCGGGGCCATCTAGTTGAGCAGAGCAAGCAGTGCTATCAGAATGGTGACGGCGAGGAGGCCAAACGCCTCTCAAACGAGGCCAAGAAGCACGGCGACAAGATGGACGAGTATAACCGCCAAGCTGCAGAGTATGCCTTTCGAGAGAATAATGCCGACTCTCACGAGGATGAGATCGATCTTCACGGGCTGTACGTGAAGGAGGCTATTGAGATCCTCGAGACGCGAATCTCAGCCTGCAAATCTCGAGGCGATTCCCATCTTGACGTTATTGTGGGTAAGGGTCTTCACTCTGAGCACGGAGCGAAGATTAAACCTGCAGTGCAGCAGCTGTGCCAGAAGAACCATTTCAAGTACGCGATTGATAAGCATAACGCAGGTGTTATTGTTATTGACTTTACTGGATCGGGTGGTGAGGTCGACTGGAACGAAGTTGCCCGACCAGACAAGCCCCACAAGCTTGACCGACCGACTGCCCATGGTCAGCCAGGCGGCTATCCAAGCGCTCAGAACAATCACTATCCGCAGCAGTCGTCTTATCCCCAACAGCAGCAGCAGCAGACGCAACAGCAGGAGTCAGGTGGTGACGACATGTTGCAAAAGATCTTTTGCGGTATTTTCAACTTCTTGGTTAAGAAGTTTCTGTAACTGGACGTTGTACTAATAAACGGAGTAATTTAGAAGATATTAAAGAGGTCCAAATCCAGCTTGCTGCCTTTGGCAGCGTGCCAAATTTCTCTCTCAAATTCACAGTTTTAATCATATACCCGGCTGTCCATTTCTTAAAAATTTGGAATTTGGAGGTCACGTTCTAATAACATTACGGTCCTTTTCTAGGCTGATTTTTATCTATCGTTTCATTCGCTTTCGTCGGTCGTTATAGTTTCGTTCCTTCTTAGAGATTCTGCCACTGGCGCCAATGGAGATGTTCACCTTTGGTGGGATATCGAAGCCGTAGGACTTAGCAACCTTGGCGAGGTCCAGCTTGTCAATCTGGTAAACAGTCTTCAGGTGGTGGCTAGCATAGGCCTGAAGATAGGACCGGTAGCCGTCCTTAGCAGCCTGGTGCAAGTAGTAGTTCTCCTTGAGAAGCTTTTCCAGCTGCGGCTGAACGTTGGCGATCTTCTTGGATGGGAACTCATACTCATTGAGAGGCACCTTTGCGGCCTTAAGGTATCGCAGGAAGCCAAGCTCGCTTGGCGTCAAGAACATTAGACTCTTGCCCTTGCCGTTAGAGCCTCGGGCAGTTCGACCGACACGGTGGATATAATCTCGTGGGTCATCTGGAGGATCGAACTGAATAATCCAGTCAACTGCTGGGATATCCAATCCTCGAGCAGCAACATCCGTGCAGATAAGGATGCCGTGAGATGCATTGCAGAATTCAAAGAAAGTGTTAGTTCGCTTCTGCTGCTTCTGCTGTCCGTGCAGCGCTACGACCGGCAGCGAAATGTAGTTGAGCAGTTCGCTGTAGTACTTGACGGAGTTGCAAGAAGACAGGAACACAATGACCTTCTTCTTGACGTTTCGCTTGAGAAACGAGAAGAGCAGCAGGAATCGCTTATCCGAGTCGCACACAACGTACCCTTGCTCCAGGCCCTGCACGGTCGAGATATCTTTGTCGGCCTCAACATTGATGTACAGAGGACCAGGCCGCAGCGAGATTCGGGCTAGATCTTCAACTTTAGTGGTCTGGGTCGCCGAGAACAGCATCGACTGTCTGTTCTCATTGGGCAGGATCTTAATAATCTGCCTCATTTCGTCCTCGAAACCGGCCTCGAGAATTCGGTCCGCCTCGTCAATGACAAGAGCTTTGAGATTCTTGAACACAAACCCGGTGGTGTTCTGCAGGTGATCAAGCAGTCGACCTGGAGTGGAAATAAGCAGGTTGACACCCTTGACCAACTTGTCAGCCTCGGCTCGACGGTTGTTACCACCGATAACAAGGCCCACAGTCTGGGACAGCTCGCCAGTGAGCTCCAGAGCAACGTTATAGATTTGAAGAGCCAGCTCTCGAGTCGGAGAGATGACGATAACACCAGTACCGTTTCGCGGCTTGAACTTGAGCGAGTAAAGCAGCTGGATAGCCGGGATCAGGAACGCCAGAGTCTTGCCCGAACCGGTCTTGGCCGCGCCCAGCACGTCCTTACCCGCCAGCAGCGGCGGAATAGTTCGTGCCTGTACTGCCGTCATGGTTTCAAAGCCCTTCTTCTCAATGACGGCTTTGATGATCTTTGGGCTCACATTCAGCTCCGAGAACTTGGTCAGCTCTGGAGTGTCCGACTGTGGCAGTGCCACGCTCGATGGGGCATTGATATTGCCGTTCTCGTCCTCAAAGTCCTCCTCCTCTTTAGCATCTTCATTTTCCTCTTCGTTGTCGCTCAGCTCGTCCTGTTTTCGCTTCTTGGAATCAGACTCCACAGATTCGACCTCATCTTCCTCTTCCTCTTCCTCCACGGGTGGCTGTTCTACCTTTTCCACCTTGACGTTCTTCTCTTTCTTTTCCTTTCTCTCAGATCGGTCTTTGGCCTCCTTCCGGCTCTTGGACTTGACCTTCACTTCCTTGACTCGCGTACCCATAGTCGATAAGTTGGTCCGATAAGAGAAATCAATGGAAAAATTTCAAATATGAAAAATACCGTCGCGGAATTTTTTTTCATCACCGCACGGCTGACTCCCCCTGTAATCGTGCCGCACCACATACCACTGTGGTATGGGAGTCCCAATAACGACGAGGGCATTGTAGAATGAAAATTGATTGGTATCGAATTTCTTGGTCGATTTGTAATGGGTGTACTACTAGTTTGAGGGGATTGCTGGGCTCGCAGATAGCTGTGAGTGGTCTTGGGGGCTTGTTCCTCCCCCCTTCCCCAAACCCCCCATAGCAACGCTCCGCAGGCGGGTAGCTTGACTGGGATATTGTATGGCCATTCTATACATCGTTAGTCTAGGAGATTATAAACGATACCCAAGGAGGCTCCATAGTCAATTCAACTACAGTGTATTTAGACGATACATTGCCATTGGTAGCGGGTCGTGGTGGGTTGTCCCGGCAACTGGGGTCCGCGTAACATCACCAAACATTTAGACGCGACAACTCAGTAGACAGTAACGGCAAATCAATCGAGAGAAACGATGTTCAGACAGTCAATGGTTCCATCGAACAAAAGGCAGACTCTCGCCTTGAACAGTAGCTCTTCTAGTGTCAAGGCCCGACAGATGGCCCATTTGAATTCCCAGCTAGCCCAGCTGCAAGCGAACATCAGTGACATGGACAACCTGCTACGGGTAGCCGTAGTTCAAGCAGAGTACATTCGAAAACTCGGCATTTTGCACGGATCCTTGTATGTCACGTCTGTGAAATGAAGGGATAGTTAGCTAATTGTGATAGGTTTATGGCCAGCCACAGGGTCTTTGAAGAAGAAGCGATGAATGAGCAGGAACAGAACCAGCCAGCCGAAGAAGAGTATAATGAAATGGACATGTCTTAATCGCTTCTCGACACAGTTGATATTATATGGTGGAATCAGGGGGGATAAATTGTTACTATATGGAGGATGCGAGAGATATATTGCTACTATATGGAGGGCTAGAGGGGATTAATTGGTACGATATGAGGATTAGAGAGGATGAATGATAGGGAGGATTAGCGATGATTAAAGAAGTGCTCCCTTTCTAAACCGCTTGGACTCCTTCTCAAAGTCCATTTTAAAGTGCTTCAAAGTCTGCGCCTCCTGCATGCTCCATCTCTTATAAGCCTCCTCGTCCTGTTCGTCGAGAAGGAGCTTGAACTCTTTGCCCTGGCGCCATCGGTCGATCCAGTGCAATGCTGCGCCGACGTCGTCAATTTCTCCGCCTTTTTTGACTCGCTTGATCCGCTTCGCGACGCCCTTAAGCAGCACGGCAACATCGTTAGTAGGCTCGCTGATGTAATTGGAATACGCGCTCCCCGTTGGATACGATTTGTTGAGATGGTATAATAAATAGTCCGCCTGGATGACTGGGTCGACATAGGACTGCTTGACAGCACCAATGATGGAAAGCGTCAGCATTGTCTCCATGCTGATTGTCCTCGGAACAAACACTCCAGGCGAATCGTAAATATAAATGTCAGGCTCCTTCGACACCCGGATAATATTGGAGACCGACCTGGTGACGCCCGGCATACCGCCTGTCTTAGCAACTTTGTGCTTCTCGTTGAGCCCAACGCGCCGCAGCGTATTCAGAAACGTGCTCTTGCCGACATTCGGCATCCCCGTGATCAACATGCGAAGCCCTAGCGGCGGTGGAGGGAACATTTGGCTGTGAATCTCCTTGGCGACGTTGAGCACGGCTCTAGCGTCCTTCTCTGATCTGCAATCAATACGCTTGTATGGGGTGCTGGGGTGCCACTTGTCGAATATAGCTGGGTCGATCGGGCTGAGGTCGTTCTTCGTGTAGAGAATGAGCTTTCGCTTGGACCCCAGGATACGATCAAAGAGCCCATTTCGCGTCGATAACGGCGCCCGGGCGTCTCTCAGCTCCAATACCAGGTCCACCTGCGGAGCCAAGGCATACATGCGTTGGAGCCCAACCCTATGGTGGCCCTGAAAATTTGCCATGGGGATCCTATAGTTTGGAAATGTCGATCTGGGGATGAACTTCGACATTTTCCCTGGCTTTGATAAGAAATGGGTGGTGGACCGGACCTAAATGTCGGGCGCAAAATTATACGACCAAACTTCACATATCGGGTGTCGAGACTCTATCTATCTCTTTAAGCCGTTATCATGCCGTTGATTATGATAACTGGGTACCCTTCGGCGGGCAAGACGACTCGGGCAGTGGATCTCAAGGCCAAGGTCGAGGCGAAAATCGCTGCCGATTTGGCGTTCAAGGACTATAGCGTCGTACTTATCAACGACGAGTCGCTAAGCATACCAAAGGAAAACTATAGAAACACGCAGACTGAGAAGATGCTCCGCGGCACTCAGATCTCGGCAGTCAAGCGCCACCTCGACAGGACGACTATTGTCATTCTTGATAATATGACCTACATCAAAGGGTTCCGGTATCAGCTGTACTGCGAAGCCAAGTCTGCATTTACCAATTCGTGCGTGATACACGTTGGCGCGCCGAAAGACGTGTGCCGGGAGTGGAACTCCAGGCGAGGCGAAGACGCATGGGCACAGGATCTGTTTGATGCGTTGCTGTTCCGGTACGAGGAGCCGAATGGCATGTCGCGGTGGGATTCTCCGCTGTTCACGGTGCCGTATGTCGACAAAGAGTTGCCCATTAACGAAATTTGGGAGACACTGGTGTTGCAGAAGCCGAAGCCCCCAAACCGGGCTACTGTCCTCAAGGCGGCGCCGCCGGGGAACTACCTCACTGAGTTGGACCGGATCACCATGAAGGTGGTGAATGCTGTGTTGGAGCTGCATAAGATTTCTCCAGGAGGTATAGTCAAGCTTCTGGATTATCCTGACAAGGTCGAGCTTCCCGTGAAGCTGACGCTGCCGCAATTGAACCGAATCCGGCGCAACTTTGTCACGCTTAACAAGATGAAGACAATCGAGATATCGCGCATTGAGGGGCGATTCATTGAGTTCCTTATTAAGAACTGGAACATCGACTAACCCTTTTTTTACAACTCTTGACTGATCACTGGAACTCATAATAATAACTATAGACTGTTCCGCTTATAAGTGGCCCCATTTCGCGTTTCATTGAGACCCTTAAAAACTGATATATAGTCTAACTCTACTTTTAGCCAGTCATGGTCCTAAGTACTGCCCTAGGTGGTGTAATGGGGAGGGGATGAGCAGCGGCTATATTAGGATAAATTACATGAACTGTAGCAAGCACTAATTGTTGTTTGTTGTTGAAGCAAGCTCTAATAGTTCGTATTATTATTGGTTACAATTCGTCTGCCGGGTGTTATTGTTACAATTGTGATTTGTCAGGCATTAATAGTCAGTTGTGTTTTGCCAGGTATTCATGGTCAATTGCTTTTTTGCCAGGTATTAGCAGTTACCGTGTTGGCATTCGCGTTTTGTAAGGTACTGATGCTCAATTGCTTTGCTGATGTTCGGATTAAAACTGAATATTAATCGTCGGTGTGGTTAGTCGGGCCAGTAGTCATGGTCTTCATTTCAACGCTGGAAGCGCTTTCTGGTCTATGCCGCCCTGCAGCGGCCATGGAGTAGTATCCATCTTCGTTTGCCTTGAACCGCCGGCGCAGCTCATTCAACAGATTCTCGTTGAACACATCCTTAGACCGAGTGAACGGAATCGGCAGAATCCAGTAGGCCAAATTGGGCCCCATCATCTGCCTCCAATTGTTCCACTTGCCGTTATCGTACGGTCCATTCTTCTTAACATCCTCTACCCGTAGCCGAATAACCGCCCTCGTACCATCCTCCATCGCAATGTTATATATAGGCAGTGAGTCTCTGCCCGGATTCAAGTTCTCTATTGTCGTCAGATTACGAAGGACCAGCCTCAGTGTAACGAACAAGAAAGCCGAGAGCAGAATAAACCACACCCCTGTTACCGCATACAACGCGACAATTTGGCCCGTTATGGTTCTATGGCTGTGCGCGAAAATGGGCAACGTAATGATGATATAGCCTAGAACCATGTAGGCGTAGAACAAAAACTGCAGAAATAGCTTGTGGTTCGCCCGGCCAATGGTGCTCGAAAGCCATGCACAGTAGTGGTCCATCTTAGGCACACAGCGCTCCAGCTGCGATGAGTGGTGCGCCCTATCGGGTTTAATCTTCTGGCACGACGAACAGTACTGCCTGAACCCCTGAGGATCGCATAGGAAGGTGTTTGGCATACGTTCTGGGTCGCTCGCTTCCTCGACAGGGACCGCATCAGCGTGGCCCGGGCCCACTCTCAATACCTGGATCCAGCAGGTGAGCGCTATGAGCACAAAGAAGGCAAAAATCGTATCGAGCAACGCAGTCATGCCCCCTCCGCGGGCCTGGGAGACGGCGACTTCCTGCCAAGCATAGTTGTAGCAATAGGCATACACGATAAAAGCTATGAACACCAGAATGACCGCGGGAAGCAGTCGTTCTAGATGGCCTATTACATTGATCATAATCCGAGCATTTATCGTTGGCTTGCTAAGCGGTGAACTTAGGTGCCCGGCGCAAGGTACCAAAAGGGGTCGGGGGAGAGCGGCGATGATATCAAATCCCAAACGTACACCACCGACAGACCAAATCTGATCTGATCCCTCAAGATGAGCCGAATTACGGTCCAAACTGATACGGATAATGGTACGGATTCTGAAGGTTTTGATAGAATGATTCGCTAACTGAAGAGATGTGTGTCCTATTTGCAAGAGTTCGCGGTACTTGAACCCGGACATGAAGTTCCTCGTGAACCCGGAGTGCTATCACAAGATGTGCGAATCCTGTGTCGACAGGATATTCTCTCTGGGTCCAGCACCCTGCCCGTATCCGAACTGTAACAAAACGCTGAGGAAGCACAAGTTCACGCAGCAGGTATTTGAGGACATTGGCATTGAGCGGGAGGTGAACGTGCGCCAGCGAGTGGTGAGGATCTTCAACAAGCGGGAGCAGGATTTTGACTCCCTCGAGGAGTACAACAACTATCTCGAAGAGATCGAGAACATCGTGTTCAATCTTGTTAACAGCGTTGACGTGGAGGAGACGGAGAGGACGCTACATGAGTATGAGCGACAGAATAGAGAGAAGATCATGGAGATCGCGAGGAGGCAGATCGACGAGGAGAAGCAGCAGGAGGCATTGCTACAGCTGCAGGAGCAGCAGAGGAAGCAGCAGTTATTGATGGAGATCGAGGAGGAGAAGATGGACGAGGAGGCGAGGAAGCAACAGGAGAGAGAGCTGCTTCGCCAACTGGCGACAAGCGAAGGGAACGCCGAGGATATTATTCGCATGACCAAGCAGAACTCAGAAAAGCGGCTAAGGCAGAGACGGCGCGAGCTGGAAGAGAAGTTTGCCCAAAAGGTGCGGCCGCCGAGCTCGGGGGCCAAGACGCTGGCGCAGCGAGCGATTGGCGCCAATGGCACGCCATTTACTCCATTCAATGGCGACCGGCAAAAAGAGTATTTATTCAGTGTACAGGAGGACTACTTTGATCCGCTTATGGACAACATTCGAGGGAACTCTCAGTACGAGGCGTCTGGATTCAGGGTTGAACAGGCGTACCAGCAGGCTCTGGTCCAAGCATTCTTTGGCATTGGGTGCAACATTCAACAGGAGAAGCGGGCTCCTACTCCACAGGCTGCACAATAACCTATGATATATCGCTCCTCTTTTTATTTGGCCGAATTGTTAAATGTTGGCCTTCTTTTATTTGAGCCGAGCTGTTATATTTGGCCCTCATTTATTTGGGCCGAATTGTTAAATTCTGGCTGTTCTTTAATTTGGGCGAATTGTTAAATTTGGGCCAAATTGGTTAAATGGTTAGTAGCCTCTTAGGGTTATGGCGGCGGTGATGGAAGCGGTGTCTAGCGCAGTAGACTTGTAGTTCTTCTTGACCTCGGCGTGGTTGGTTAGGGCCTGGATGTTTTCTTCATTTACCTCAACTTCCTGGCCCCTGATGGTTGCCATCAGGAACCGGTGGTAGTCCGTCGAGTCCCCTTTCTCTACTACTTTGATGGCGTAGAGCGCTCTAGATGACTCTGAAATGCCAAATCGCTTCAGCGCCTCCATAATGTTGTTATTAGGAGATAGACAGAATACAATCTCCGAGTGAATTGACCTCGTCCTCAGGTTGCCACTCTGCCAGTCGTTAACTGCTCGGTACACTGCGGCCATGAGATGCTCAAAGGACACGATTGTAGATGCATTTACAAACGCGTAAGCGTAGTCTTGGTCGCCGGATAGAAGCCCCTCTCTGATCTGTTGCACATTTTCAATTTTGTCGAATAGACTGATCTGGATAGCCAAATCAGGGAACTGTGGTAGCCTTTTCTCTAGCATCTTTAATTGTATATTAGTCCTCCGTTTCTACAGTGCTTCGGTGCTACAGTACTCCGGTGCTACGGGGGTGGTGGACATTTGAAATTTTGATATCAGCCGCACCGATAGTGCCGTACGCAACGAATAGTACAAGTAGCCGTTACACTGTGTGTAAGGTATCCAGTTAATAAGCAACTGAACTTGATCTTTTTGCAGATATCCATGATTAATGAACAATTTTTTTCAAAGATACAGGGGCAAACGAATAAGCAGTTTTACAAAGATTTCCAGGATATCACCCAATCATACGAAGAAACCAAATCAATTAAGGCAGAATACTGCTAACATGTGTACTACCAAAGGCAACACCAATTAAAAAAAAAAAATAATCCTACAAAAAATACAAAATAAAATGAGCAATCCTACAAAGATAGATAACTAAAAATGAACAATCCTACAAAATGCGGATACCAAAGAACAACTCTGCGAATAATGACCAATTCTACAGATGCAAATGCCAACGCAAGCCGACAAAGTTACGGATACCAGTTTACGAATAATGTGGAGGGAGACGTTTAGCTGCCTCTGCAGATCAAGATAAATAGTCGTATTCAATTTAAATAAATAATAGCCCCCATAGTAATGTTGAAGACGGGATTGCAAGTACGAATCAATCGCGGGTTGAAGGAACCGACTCCCGTTGAAGGAATCAAACTATAAAGATAAAGATGCAGCAAAAATTAGTAAGGCCGCTGTCGGTGGATCAGAGCCAAAAACTCTTCTCTAGTCTTCTGGTTCTCTCGGAAACATCCAAGCATGCAACTGGTAGTGGTCGACGAGCCAGTCTTCTCGACGCCTCGGGCGCACATGCACATGTGGCTCGCCTCCATGATAACAGCAACTCCGCTGGGCTGGAGCATCTCCCACAGAGCCATGGCGACCTGCTTCGTCAGGCGTTCCTGCACCTGCAGGCGCCGGGCAAACATGTCCGCCAGCCGAGCAAGCTTGGACAAACCAATCACTCTGTTATTCGGGATATAGCCAATGTGGATCTTGCCAAAGAATGGCACAAGGTGATGCTCGCACAGCGAGTAAATGTCAATGTCCTTGACAATGACCAGCTCGTCGTGATCCTCCTCAAACACAGCATTCTTGACAATGTCCTTGATGGTAGTCTGGTAGCCCTTGGTGAAAAAGAGCATCGCCTTGGCGTACCGCTCTGGGGTTTCGAGGAGACCGCCCCGGGACGGGTCTTCTCCGAGCTCAGTGAGGATCGTCTTGACGGCCTCAGCAATTCGGTCCACTCGCTGCGCCCGGGCTTCTTCAGACTCCTCGGCCCGCTCCTTAGCACCAACACTCGGCCATGACAGACCGTCCTCGTCGACGGAATTGGCCGTGTATGGCGAGGCAGGCCGCGGATCAGGCGACCGTGTCAAGTGGTCAATGTATTTGGGGTAGTCGTACGGCAATTCCCGTTGGTCGCACGTAGTAGTGCTGGGGCGTCTCCGCCGTTCAGCCTGGGTCGCCCGTCCGTTTGGCTCGCTCATTATTCAATATAGAGGAAGTGAAAAAAAAAAAAAGATTGGAAAATTTGAAGTGACAGGTATTCAAAGTAAATTGGTGACTCTTATGCCTTTTAATCAATGCGAGTGTGTGTCTGGACGGCATTTTCCGCGCAGGTTGAAAAAATAAGTCAACCCGGGACCCTCTCAAACTGAGGGGTTTGGCAAGGAAGCTGTTTCACACACCTAACGATGGCGATGCAATGAACCGCATCGAGGGCACTAGAGAGCATGATGATGATGGTGCAGTCGATACAGATCTGTTCTCGAGCTATGCATGGGGTAGCGCTGATCAGCCCGTAGACAACCCGTGGCATAGACGGAGTAGTGGAAGCACTAGTATCAGCGAGATCAGTGAGTCTAGGCCTACAGATGGCGACCAAAATAAAGTTTACGGACCCGGATCCACTGATACGACAATTGCCTCGCAGCAGAGTTTGGAACCGGATGAAGGGGTTGAGGAGTTGGGTCCTGAGGAAGCCCGTGACTCCAGTCCTTCAGGGGTGGAAGAAGAGTTGGATGGTGACGGAGTAGCCAGTCGTAGTGGAATGACGAAAGCTCACGACGACATTGAAGCTTCAGTTGATGGAGAGGAAAGTTCCAAAGGCGAAGAGGAACGGCGCGGATCTGAAAGCTTAAATAGATGCCCGAACGACAGTGACAATGATAGGGTCGTATCCCGTAATAGCCCTACCAGTTTGAGTGAGGTAACCGGACCAATTGAGGATAGCCATTTAGAGGAAACGACTACCAATGATCAAAAGAGCAATGCCACATGCGAAGAGAAAGACGATCAGGACGAAGGAAGTGAAGAGGAAGGTGACGATGAAAATGAAGAGATAAAAGACGATCAAAGTGAAGAGAAAGACGATGAAACTGAGGAGAAAGATGATCAACGCAAAGGGGAAAAAGAAAACGAAGATGGCGATGATTTTGACGACTTTGCTGAATTCAGCGATACTAACGAAGTTGGTGATAAAGCAAGTGTTGACGAACTTAATGAGCCTGGCAAGGCCAATGGGTTCAATGGTAGAAATGCTACGGAATTGATTGCTACACTATTTTCATCCGTTGAGGCCAAAAGCCTGACTGACAACCCTGGCCCCGATGGTAATGTCCTTGATACGCCGAACCCAGACTCGCAATGCTCGGTGCGAAAGCTGATGAATCAGTTCACGCGTCCCACGCGGCAGTTTGTCCTCGTAGACACTAAGCCGGACCCAATTGTGCGATGGCGGGCATCTGCTGTCGAAGGCCAAGTCCTCAAAATCGTCCATGGCTGGCAGAAGAACCCCAGTAAGAGGAGAGCGCTATTTGGATGGCGGAATCACCATAGAACCGCTAGCGCGGTGAACGGAGGTGGCCTTCCTCAGCGGCGTGTTGTCACCGATCAGCCCCGTCCCCGGCCTACTAGTGTACTTTTTGACAACGATACCTCGACCCTTCTAGTCAACGAACCATCACCGAGAGTTAGTAGTGCCATGGGACGGTTTGCTTCTGAGTCGTCGTCAAGTTCCAGTAGTTCTGCTGCACCTAGCAAAGTTACTACTCCGAAGCTTCAGTCATTCCCTCCGATGAGTCCGACTTCTCCGAGTATGTTTGGTCTACGACCTTCAGTCCCGCCGGGAACTCCTCCGCTGCAGTCGCCTCCTCCGAACCCCCAGCCGTCATCGACCCGGCCTAGTGCTCTCGCCCTAGCTTCGGTGCAAGGCGAATCACATGTGCCAAGGGTCAGCTCTCCATTGTCAATGGGGTTCGACAAAACTCAACAACCTCCAACTAGCGATTCTCCTGACGACTCTCGGGGAATTAGCAAAGACAATGAGATGATTAACGAGAAGGCTGAAGATGATGAATGGGGAGACTTTGAGACTTTTGAGGAATCCCAACAAAGCACTGCGAAGCCAGCTGGTGTTCCGATAGAGCCAGTTGACCGAACAGTTTCAAAGGAACCACTCACACCAATTGCATCCTCGCATTTCAGCGAGCTGTCATCGATTAATCCAATCCAGCCTATGCATTCCAAGCCTGCCGAGGATTCATCCAAGCCAATTGAGCCTCTCAAAAATTCGTCCCAGCCAGCTGGGCATACTAGAGACTTATCCATACCAATTGCGCCGCGTCATTCAAACGAATTGCCATTCAAGCCGATGTCTCGTGCTCTACCCAAGAAGAAATCGGCATCCCTAATTGTCAAATCACCATCGGTAATTGATTCACCAAAGTCTGAATCCCCCGCAATAGTGGTCGAGTCCAGCGATGAAGAAGATGATGATGGGTTTGATCAGTGGGGAGAATTTTCCATTGAAGAGACCAGCACCCGAGAGACTAAACCTCCAACTAAGCTGGAGCCAGCAAACCCAGTTCCTCAACCACTGGATCTCAGTATATTTGACTCTAAACCTACGGCCCCGCTGAATAGCAAATCCAGTGCCCCCGATGAGTGGAGTTGGTTGGATGAGTTCTCATCTGACAAACTGCAGCCAAAACCCCAGTTGTCTTCACAACCAGCTCTAGCTGCACAAAAACAGCGTAAACCTCTAGCTCCACAATCATTTCAACTTCTATCTCCACAACCACCACAACCATCTCAACTGCATACGAATGACAACGGCGACGATGATTTTGGAGAGTTTGAAGAGTTTACCGCACCGCTGCCGCCTGAGAAGGAATTCCCTTCGAATCCTTCGCAACCGCCTGGGAAGGAATCTCACTCGAATTTGTCGCAGACACCTGGGACGGTATCCCCAGCGAATGTATCGCTGTCACAGCCAGCTCCAACTAGAGCAGAATCAAGGCAGCGCGAAAATGACCAAATTCAAAATGCAGTAGACAGCTTACCAGATTTGTCCTTCATGTTTCGCTAATAGACTAATGACAATTAAATACTCCGCTGAAAAAAAAAATCTTTTTATCAGCTGCTGTGAGAATAGATATATCCCCAGCATCAGTCGGCGCTGGCCGAATTGGAAAGCCAGTTCTAAGATAATTTACAAAAGCCTGCCAATGCCGCGGCATGTAGGGCATGTTTCTTCAAATAGGAACTCGGTAATGAGCCCCCGGCCACGACACCTGCCGCACAAAACGCCGCCAATTGACGGGTCGCCTGGTCGCACTACTCGTGGAGCCACTCCCGGCCCGACGGGCATCATTGGCATAGGTCCGAATCCAAACAATGTCGGAGCAGGAGGGAGAAATTGCACTGGCATTGGCCCCGTTCTCTGGTGGGCGAACCGGGCGTAGCAATCCTGACAGGAGAGGCCATTCTTATGCTTAATGCCGGTATTGCTGCATTTGTAGCACCAATACCCCGGAGGGTATTGGAATGGCAGGTTTGGATTACGCGGCGGGGCTCTATTGTAGCTATTGCTTGAACTGGGGCGGGAGCTGTAGCTATTCGTAGATGCCCCAGGGTAGCCCTGCCGAGGCGGACCAGTAGGTCTCTGATTAGTAGGTGGACGAACTGGGACGCGTCGAGGAGGGGGCCGAGAAGTAGAATGCGATGATGGAGGAGGGCTGTAGTTGTTTGGAGATGCAGATTGTGCGACTACCTCGCTGTATGGAGGCGGTGGTTCGTCCGGCACGGGCTCCTCTGGCGGCAGGTTAAATTGTGGCTGCTGTTGACGCTTAGATTGGCTCGACATGTTGTTCTGTTTCGACTTTCTAATGCTATAGAAGAAGGGGTTATATACACTACTATACCGGTGGACATTACATTCAGGCGATGCGCAGCGGGCTGTCAGCGCGTGCCGTTGGAACAAAAACGCATAGCCTCGCGGGGGCGTTTTCTTTTTTTCCGTGGTTCCCGTGCCTTATCAATGAGTCTACCATCGACTATAGGCGCTATGGATCGTTGAAGCGGTTTAGTGCTGAGCTGTATGTCATACGTTTGCAAAGGGAGACTAGAACGCTTCGGAATGGCGGGGGTAGTTGTTTGGGCCCTAGATCAATCGCTAAGTAGAGTCAGGTATTGAGAATTGTGAGAACCATGGACCACTGAGCTGATACGCTCCAGATGTATTCATTTACCGGTCCAGTAGATTGTACTTTAAAGATTAGGAAAATGGTACCAGGACAAGATGCACTTGCAATTGAGATTTCTACGATAAACATTAGGCCTTGATTACCGGTAGTTTGTAAATAGATCATAGCTGCGCTATTATTCAATGCATCTGAAGGCTTTAACTACCGGTAGTCAGAGAAGTCCTTTATTTCGGGATGCTTCTAAAGGATTTAATGATCATCCTCGAGTACTGTGTACTCCTGCACGACAAAAAAATAAGTCATTTGAAATACTACAGTACTGTAGTACCGGGTAGTCAAGAACAATCCCTGTGCGTTCATAAGTTTCATTCAACCATAATCGTGGGCTCAAATTAGCTAGCGAATACAAAAAATGCAACCCCTGGAGAAAGCGTCCGCCAAGTATCCCTCTATTTTCGAAAACCCTTACTCAGCGAGTACCACAATACCTGGTAATAATAATAATTTACAAACACTGTAGTTCCGCCATTACATTTCAATAGATCTCTGGGTGCATGAAGAATCTGCATTTTTTTTCTTCAAGGCAAGCACGGTGTTCTACAGTAAGATCAGTGCTGTACCTGTAATAAGGACAGTATCTCGAGCAACGCATTGGCTAAAGTGCTTCTGATGACAGTTTGACTTGCTCTCGTCTGAAAGAATGATTGCGAATACTGTGGTTTGAAAGCTAAGTCCTACGAAAGACGGATTTGTACTACACACATGTAACATGTTAGTGATTGATGACATTTGGAATCATTTGTTGACGACCTAACTAACGGTACACGTTAATACCCTACAGCAGCTCGCAATGCAGTAGGCTGGCCAGGATACAAGGTGAAAAATTTTACCATCATGCTTAACATTTTAGTCCTAGCGCCAGTGGATATTAACAGCTCTTCGCCTTCCACCTATCCTCGAGGAGTGATTTGGCTTTTCATGCAGCTGCAATTCATGCCCCGGCGACTCTGGGCAGCTGACCAGCTGCACAATATATAGCATTACATGCAATACAGCTGTATATCTCGGAAGCACTGATTGCAGTCATGATGCGTCTATGCGTATTCCATGAAATACAGTAACAGCAACATCCTCCATTGCTGTCAAGACCACCATCTGATTTACACAGGCTATGTGTCTTAATATTAACGTGTACTTTAAGATCAAATGCAGGTTCAAGATTGGGCCACTACCAGCCACGTGAGCCCGGGGCAACAGATGTAGATTTTCATTATCAGTTACATACATTCGGCAAATAAATCCCGTAATGCTACAAGCAACTGCATCAATCAATACATGTCGATTAACATCTTCACGGCTGCAGCATTCAATTTGCCTTATCATATTGGCCCTCGCATGGGGATGGTGCCTCCGGAATCTCGCGGCTTTTTGCCTTTTGCAGAGCCGCATCATGGACGCAGGTAAATGACGTCGGGCCAGCAGTTACATCTCGTCGGCCCATTGTCCACAATCGAAAGCCCTTTCGGAACTACAGTGGCAAATGTACATGTCAAGGCTGGTTTCTTGCAATAAAATGAGCTGGCCTCTGTCTCTACCAGGGGGGAAAAACGGTGCAGACTGCCAGGGACTCCGAACGGAAGATTCGGCACGAGGCCGGGTCGACCCTCCTCTCCTTCCCCCCCCCTCTCCTCCGGTCCTAATCTCAAAGTTTCCCGTTTTGTCCCAAGTCAGCCCATTCCAGAAAAGCACGATCCGAGACAGCACACCCGCAGGAGAAGAAGCGCCCGGCGACTGCACCTACGTCAGGGCAGGCAGCCGGGGGAGGGACTGACTCGGTACGGCAGTAGGATGCGTAATGGGGAGGGAACAAAGTATGTACGTGGAGAGTTCCGGCTGAGGCCTATTTAAACCGTACCATACGTCCTCTTTTTGTGTCTCCATCTTTTCTCCCCAGTTATTTATTTGCCCAAAAAGCACCCATATTTGCTTAAAACTTTTATAGTACTTGCATATCTAACCATGTCTTCCGAACTTCCAATGAGCGAGCTGGGTCTCTACAAGGAGCTGATTGAGATCCCAAAGCTGCGAATTAACGACTACAAGGTGTTCGAGTCGTGGATTTTCTACGTCGAGACTATGCTCCGGGACCTGGGCTTGGGTGCCTACATCACGGGCGAGGGCGAGCACAAGAACCTGGACGCCGTCATTCGACAGAACATCATGAAGGCCCTGCCGGACGCTGCCATGGCCGGTTGCTTCCGGACGAAGGACACGGCCGCCTTGCTTAACGCGCTCAAGAATCTCAAGGTTAACTACATGTGGTAATCCGATTATGTGTCATTTTGTTGTTATAGATTTTTTTTTTTCAATGTTACGATTATTAGTTACCCTGGGGGCCAGTTCCCGAACCCCCCCGTGGCTCCGTTTCGCGACCAGTTGAATAAAAATGTCGTCAAATGCAATACATAAGAGTATATATATTATAGTGCAGTACGTAATTAGTGCTGGGATAATACCGCAGCAAGGTCTCTGTACGTAATTTCCCCGTTGTGAGATCTGAGAGCGTTAGAGATCGCCGTTATGTGAGTGTCCCGAGTAATCTGGACCGCCCAGCTGCCGCCATTTATAACGGTCAACCCCAACTTGACGGCGATCTCTCGCTCCGTATCCGTGTTTAGCTTGACCGACCCAGCCGTCTCCACCTGCTGGCGTATCCTCTCCGTCAGAGTGAGCTCCTCTAGCCGCTCCTTGCGCTCCAGCTCCTTCTTGTACTGCTGCCTCAGCCTCAGGTTCTCCTGCGCCTGTGTCTCCCGCAATGCCCGCATCTGCTTCTCGCGCTCAATCTGTTCTTTGTGTGCTTCTTCAAACTCCTGCTGTGCACGCTTTCTCTCTTCAGCTTGCTGTCTAACAAACTCATTGTATGCTCTAATTTGGTCCCGCTTCTCTAGCGACTTGGCCTTCTTTTTGCCCACGATTTTGTTCTTCTTTCTCTGGCGAACCTCCGCTCCGCCATTCGTGGGCTCTTCCTCACCTTCTTCTGGTTCCGCATGCTCAAAGTCTTCAATTCCATCTATCCCTTCCTCTACTTCGATCGGTACACCATCCTCCACTGGAGGATTTTCTTGCTGAGGCTGTGTAGTATTTCTAGGGCTCCATAAATAGAACAGGTATATAGACGCCGCTACGATAGGCGTATAATATATGATCTCTCTTATCATATCTACCGAGTGATGATGGTGAGTTCCGACGACCACTCCCAATGTCAGTCGCCTGGGGGACCCCCAGTTCCCAAACGCCTTGGCAGCTTCGCTAACGCAGAGGCACTAAAGTCCATTGTATTTCTCGCTAGAATGGTATAATTGCCTCTAATTTCGATAGCTTAGCGTTCTCCAACAGCTTGGAATTGCTCGTAAAGTACCGGTAGCGCAAGTTATTCTCTCGTGTTACTCTGTACCCGTAAAAATCAATTCATTTCTTCTTCATCCTTAACCTCACTATCCGGCTCTTTTTTGTCAGAATTGCGCTGGGTTTCCAAGCTTTTGAGGTGGGCCCGGGTGAGGTACAGTAGGCAAGTTCCTGCCCTCGTCGGAACGTGAGCATTTGGATTGTCAATTGGGAATGACCCTGGATTAAGACACTCGAGTAATTCTGACAGGGGCCATATCCAACAGAAAACTGCTAGTGCGGATATACTAAGTATATTTATAGCAGACTATGAAGAAAGAATTTCTCGGAGCCAGCATACGGCGGCCAACTCATTGTACATTTGCGAGTAATTTAGGCTCACATCACTCTTTCGAATGAAGAACAAACGGTAAATAGCAGCTGAATCAGTCGCTAAAAACGCGTTTTTTTAGGCCGCGACCTCCTTCGAAGGACGTTTTAGAAGGAACTTAACAAATTCCACCAGAAGTCCATGTTGCGTCCTTCTACAACCGTACCAGGATTTGCTGTTGATTGGGGTGATAATTCACCTACAGCTAACCGTCGCTCATGTTTCACAACCCTTCCATTGCATCTAAAATATCCATACAAAATATTCCAGGAAATCATAAAAGGCCCTTTTGAACTACCAGTGCAGGCAGATATTTTAACAAGTATATGGAATCACTTAGCGCTTCGAACACCTGAACAGACCCAGGCTAGCGAACTAGCTGTCGCTACATTTGGCTGAATTAGATCTCCCAATCGTGAAATTTTCGACGACAACGGAGAGCTTGAAAAATTCCGATCGTCATAATAGAGCACCCCAATGTTTGGTCTAAAGAAGAGCCTACAGGCAATCCAGACATTTAGCAAGACCCAGCTTGCTCCTCGAGTGTTTACTCGAGGCAAGCGAACCGGCCGAAAGGGCTTGCAGCCAGGCGCACAGAGACTGATCAACATGCTGAGTGTGTTCAGTGCACGAAAGAAGCAGCCACGACGACTGAAGCTGTCGCTTGAGGACAAGATCCGACACAACACCGTCAAGGCCGCGTGGTCGATACACATGCGGGACAAGCGACTAGCACGAGAGGCTCTGCTCGAGAAGCAATACGAGCGAATGACGGATGCATGCAACGAGCTGGAGAAGGTCAGTCCATACCTTGCATACCAGGCGACAGTGCGAGAGAAGAGCAAGCGATTCTCCCCCGAAATGCGAGTGCCAACTGAGTTCCCGCCAAACAAGCCCTGGGACTTTGACTGGGCTCCGCAGCCGCCCAAGTCGAAATAACCGGTGTCCGCTTCATTAACTTGTAAATATTATATTATTACGGCTTTCCTTATATTATATTGTACTTCTAATAGTTCATTCGGAGACAAAAGGAGCTGATTATTGTAGACCCTGGATATTGAATTCAGTCGATGTGAATACGACATATAAATTTTTGGTACTGTCCTGTCGCAATGTCGTCATGTCGAGGTGGTACGGCTGTGTCTATCACCAAATCCAATTTTTTTTTTTTCACTATCAACGACAAGATATACGTACAATAGAAATGTCGAAGCAGAATTTGAGGTGGCAGATTGATTTACTAGAATCTCGGCTGGAGAAAGAGACCAAGATCAAGCGAGCACAATATGCGGCCAAAAAACTGAACGAGAAAGAAGGAGAAGTGGATAAAGACGACCTGGGCCGCAAGGTCGTCGAGCTCAAGCAGCGGCTCGTAAACCGGAAGATCCACCATGGGACGACTCATATACAGAAGGCATTGAAGCAGGCTATCCGGATGGAGGAGCTACGACTGCAAAAGCGTGCCAAGAAGAACGACAAGGAGTCAGTGCGAAAGGAAATGGAGGAGATCACATTGATGAAGCCTAGCGATCTCGCTCCCGTAGTGGTCATCATGCAGCTGAAAAAGAACTTCATGGCTACGAAGACCACGCGAGAGAACCCACCCGAGTTCCTGTCCTCGATAATCGTCGAGGATGTGCGAAGCGCGAGCCATGATCTGAACCACTACCAGCAGAACATTTTAGCACGACTGCTTAAAGTCAACGGGGTAGCTACTGTTTGCTCCGACATGGTTCGAAGCATAAAAAATGCCATTGGCGACACAATTGAAGTGGGGTTGGACCAGAGAGAAGGTGAGGATAGGCATGGAGTTGAGAAAGAAATGGCCAATAAGAAGGCTCAAGAGGCTGAAAGTGATGACGATGAGAAATATGCAGAGTTTGACGGTATGGTTGCGGGATCTGATGACGAAAATGGCAATGATAGTGAGGATTCAGACGACGCGAAAGATCCAATGGAGGTCTCAGATGTCGACGAAGGCGAAGATATGGAACAGGACGTTGAAATAAAAGAAGAGGAGGACGAGGAAGAAGAAGAGGAACATAAGAAACCACAGTTTGATTCATTCTTCTTGAACAACGTTGGTTATGTCTCCGGTAGCGATGACGAAGAAGCGGATAAGGATGAGGTAGTCCAGCAAGCAACGAAAGTGAGGAAGAACCGACGGGGCCAACGGGCTCGGCGGGCCATCTGGGAGCTGAAATACGGAAAGAACGCTAAGCATGTGCAGCAGCAGCGACAGGAGGAGCAAGAAAAGTGGAGGAGGCGACAAGAGAGAGCCCAGAAGAGAGAACAATACCAACAGCGGTTCGACGATCAGCGCAACTCTAGGTTTGCTGAAAAGGCAGCCGAGAAGAAACAGTTCGACGACGCTCCATTGCATCCCTCTTGGGAGGCTAAGAAGAAAATTGCGGCTGCTAAATTCTCCGGAAAGAAGGTCGTCTTCGAGTAACCATCTGCATATATTGTACTACCTAATCTAACCCTAATAATGTTTATTGTAGCACTAGATGCAAAGCGGAGCGCCAGAGGGAGTGACTGGTCCCCCATGAAATACTTCTATCAAGGACTAGTCGAGGGCCAGAGCCTTGGCGTTCCCGTAGCTCCGCACAGATACAGCGTAGCAAACCTTCCCACAACGAAAATTTGTCGCAACAGTGTAAAGAATTTGTTACAGCCTTACTCACCTACGGAGACAGGTATTCGAGGGCCATCCTCGAGCTCCCGTAGTCGGTGGCCCTGCCCCCAACTACTCAGATCTGGTACATAATTATCCTCGTGGTAGTAGAGCTGTAATATTAGGAAAATAATCCTTGTTCTGAGATGTCGGAGTCGCAGAGACATTACTAATTCCGTCCCGATCTCAACTCCCCCATCTAACCGCCCCTGGAACGAGAGACT
Organism: Blastobotrys vanleenenianus; assembly: GCF_965637985.1. Taxonomy (NCBI): domain Eukaryota; kingdom Fungi; phylum Ascomycota; class Dipodascomycetes; order Dipodascales; family Trichomonascaceae; genus Blastobotrys; species Blastobotrys vanleenenianus. The sequence goes on along the minus strand of NW_027481869.1, from coordinate 232,279 downwards.
TTTCCACTAGTAACGACTGTAGACAAATAGACAATGACGAAGTATCCACCCGAGGTATCGCCTGCTGAGGAGAAAGAGACGGTCAATTCGATCACGCACTGGGCCATGGGCCACGGCCTGATGATGCTGACCGAAGGGAATGCCCCAACAGCGGTCCATGCCCCTGTGACTGTGTACCCTACGCCTTTCCCCAAGGCTGCATTCGAGAAGGCTCGTAAGGCGCAGAAGCCATTCAACGAGCTCTACTACAGCGTGTGTGCGAACGAGGAGTGGCTGGTCTCCGTGATCACCGATCTGGCGACGTTCGATCCCGACTTCACGGGCAAGCTGCTCGAGGTGCACCTCAAGGCGACCAAGTCGAGCCAGCCGCGCCAGCCGCTAACGGGTGGCCTGTTCCGGTCTGACTACATCCCAAGCGACAAGGGCGAGATTAGGCAAGTCGAGTTCAACTCAGTGTCTGTGTCGTTCCCGGCACTCTCCACCCGAGTCTCGGAGCTTCACAACTACCTCATCAAGAACCAGATCTACGGCATTGACTACGACCCCGCGACGGTGCCAGTCTCGCCTTCTCTATCTGATATGGCCGCTGGTTTGGCCACAATGCACCGTGCCTATGTCAAGCAGGCTGGCCTTGCGGAGGACGAACCGGCGGCCGTTCTCATGGTTGTCCAGCCAAACGAGCGTAACGTGCTTGACCAGAGGCTCGTCGAGTACGAGCTCAATGAGAAGCATACCATTTCATGTTACCGTGCGACTCTAGAGGAGATCCAGGACAAGTTCTCCCTCGTTGAGGGTAACCGTCTTGTGCACAATGGCACCGGTGCTGAGATCTCTGTAGTATACTACCGCTCCGGGTACGGTCCTGGTGACTATCCAACAAGCAAGGAGTGGGAAGCGCGGCTTTTCCTCGAGTGTTCGTATGCCATAAACTGTCCGTCTGCCCTTACACAGCTCTCTGGCGCTAAGAAGATCCAGCAACTGCTCACCGAGGAGAAGGTCATCCGGAAAGTGGCCCCGCAGCTGTCCAAGGCCGACATTGACGTGATGCTTGAGACCTTCGTGGCGATCCACCCGCTGGACGACGAGACCCCAGAAGGCCGTCATGCGCGGACCTTGGCATTTGATCACCCAACAGACTACGTGCTCAAGCCGCAGCGAGAGGGAGGAGGCAACAATATCTACAAGGACAATATTCCCGGCTTCTTAATGGCGACGCCAAAGGCTAACTGGCCCGCGTACATTCTCATGGAGCTCATCAAACCGGCTAACATGAGCAACAAGATTCTGCGCAACGGTGAGGTCTATAATGGTGAGATTGTCTCTGAACTAGGCGTGTTTGGTTCCTGTCTCTGGAACAGGGAGACGAAGAGGCTTCTCCACAACGAGGAATGCGGCTGGCTCCTGAGGTCCAAGGTCCAGTCGTCTAATGAAGGTGGGGTCGCCGCGGGCTTTGGCTGCGTCGATGGTGTCTACCTCGTCTAAGCCTGAAAAAAAAAATGTTCCGCTACCCGCCAATTAATTAATCATCAACTTTTAGGGTTATTAGGGCTCTAGGGCAGTGCTGATCTATCGCTCTATACATACAGGCGCAAGGCTGATCATGATGATGTAACGGGTACTATTGTGGTAGTGTTCATCACCATGTGATGCGGCTGAGCTTGCACTTGCATCTCAACTTTTCAGCCTAGTAGAACCGCGGTGGCTGGGCATATGGTGAGTGTATTGGCTCTGCATTACATCTGGTGAAGCATTGCAATACCGATACATGTAGTACATTGTATGTATCCATGTGATTGCTATTAAAGTGATCCTGAGGTATGTATGTAATAAATAGTAACAGGATAATCTAGGGAAGATCTGAAATACTCCCCCGCCACAGCTTTTGAAGCAAGGCGCAACAAGCAAGCATTGGCGTGGATATGTAGGGTATTTCATACGATCGACGATACTAGGGTGGAGGAAACATAATATAAAGCTGATTGTTGTCCCCCTTTCGGGGAGGCCCAAAAATTTTAATAAGCAACAGAAGCCAAAGATGAAGCCGGTTAGAACCATAATAAGCTTACCATTCTACATTGTGGGCCTTTTGGCCGTGGCAATCTCGTTTGTATTTGCCATTATCATGCTATTCGGCTCTTCAACATACACTAATGCCCTCAACCAATTTTACCTCGTCGAATACGGTACACAAAACATTGGTAGCGCTTGGATCAACAGTTCAGCCACCACCTCTAATACTGATTCGCAAGGTGTAGACAATGCTATTACGAAAACAGGGCTATACCCACAGTATCGAATTGGCATTGTTGGGTTCTGTGGTCTTACTGATGGCGATGTGAGCCAATGTTTCAGAGGCCCAAATCTCTTCTACCAAGATTGGGTTACTGTCTCCAAGAGAGCCGGCAAGGCAGTCATTGACACTCCGGGGAATATTCAGGATATGACCAGCAATATTAAGACTGTGGGAAAGGCTACATTCGTGTTGCAGATCATTGCCGTCATTTTCTTTGGCCTTAGTGTGCTGGTGGGTATATTAGCTTTATTCAGCTACCATTTGGCGGCATTCACCTCACTTCTTTCGTTCATGGGCTTTGCTGTTGCAGTTGTTGTGGCTGGTATCAACACTGGCTACTATATGCGATACCAAAATAGATTCAATAACGATACTTCATTCGGCGTCACTGTCCACTTGAGCAGAGTCGGTTTTGCATTCCTGTGGGTTGAAGTTGTAACGAGTTTTTTTGGTGCCCTGTTCTGGTGGGCTACTAAATGCATTCGACGATGATCTACTGCAAATTTTTTTTTTGGTAACCTATCTATTTATGACAATTCTTTTAAAAATAGTCTCGTTCGAGAGGTAATGGACTTTTAATCAAAATTATCATCTACATTTGTAGTGCCCGGTATATCACCGTAATTAAACATAAATCATTTGGTAAATGTTTGCTACCAGGGTAGATATCGTTTGCAGCTATTTTATTTTTTTCCGTCGCCGTACCATAATTGTTGTAGCTGAAAGTAACTGAGAGTGACTGAAAGTGTTTACATTCTAGCAGATGTGTGATAATTGGAAATTAGTCCATAAAATGAGGAGTTTTATCGGTAATTCTTTTTGCCCATGCCAGTGTTCGCATTGTAATGCCATCGAATTACCCATTTAAAATATCAAGGATAATGCAACGAGCTAACATCAGTTGGTATTTGCATATAACATAAAGCTATCGTCTAGTAAAGTAATTGACAGCCTTCCTCCGGCCAGCAGCCCTCAAACTGGTAGCATTCGCCTGGCTCTTCCGCTCCACAGCAGCAGCCCACAACGCGGCACCCACTACGTTAGTAAAGGTGAAGGCGAAGCCCATAAACGGAACATTTTCCAACATTCCTGCGATGATCCCGAACCCCCAATATTGGCCCCTTCTATCCTTTACATATGCGTCTAACTCCTTTGAGTCCATTTGCTTAAGTTCAAAGTACCTTCCATGAAGCCTTTTGCCATGCTTAGGACCATCCATCACCACAATGATTAAAGGGCCAAGAATGGGAATAAAATGGAGTGTTATTTTGAGCAGGCTCTTCAGCATCCACCCCGGCATCATCATTGACTTTGGGCTCTCCTTGATGTACTGCTTAAACTTGTACATTGTCCCCGGGCTTTTCACCCTATCATGCAATTTGGCTTTTAGCACAAGCTCATCTTGGCCCTCCCGGCTCATAACCTGCACGTTAGTATTTTAATCTTTCTTAATTTTAAGAATTGGGCTTACGGCATCAAAGAGCAATTTCAGAGGGGTCGGCAAAAGAAACATGTTGGATATGAGTTGGGCAGCAACTGACGACTCGTGCATTAGTGCTAACGAAGCGGTAAAAATTCCTGTTGGCCCATTAAAGAAAATGGCCATTGCTGCTTGAGGTGGATAAAGGAAGGCATAGAATAGCGTGTATACAATAAACGTGAGGATCAACTGAGGGACAAGAATTGTAAATAAATAGGCCCATAAGATTGGATTCTGCGTGAAATAGACAATGCCCTGTTCGATAGTTAGTTAGTGCCTTATCTCTAATGTAATTAATTGTACGTGCTTGCATTGGATAGGTGAAAGTACCCGAAAAGAGAATCATCATGGGCACTACTGTTGGCTGAAGTGCCTTATGGGTGAACTTGCGAATCAAGACTCGCTTCCCTACAAAAAAAGGAACCACGGTCATATTGTCGTTTTCAATTACTTTTCGCTACTATAGCTATTCAAAGAGTGAAATCAAAACAGTGTCCAAGTGCTATCTATCCGAAGTTTATATACGTTCAACCTTAGCAGCGCTAACTGCGGCGGAGTTTGAGCCGCACAGATAAGTCACGTGATCCCGCTTTCTTTAGATCACAACTTTCCGAGCCCATTAGATAACAATCAGACGAAATGGTCCTGGCCAATAAAACAGCCCTGATCACGGGCGGGTCGAGAGGGATTGGCCTTGCCATTGGCAAAAAGTTTGCATCTCAGGGGGCTAATGTCATTCTGCTTGCGAGGAGCGATTCTAAGCTGAAAAACGCCATAAGCGAACTTCCCAAACTGCTCGACACTCAGTCGCATTCAATTGTGCCATTTGATTTGACCTCGGGGGAATATCTTTCTGACAAACATTTAGGGGGTAAGAAACTCACCGATATAAATATTCTTGTCAACAATGCCGGCCTGTCCCAGTCTAAGCTTTTGAGCTCTACAAAGAAGGATGAGATCTTACAGCTGATAAACACTAACCTGCTGGGTGCGATCCTAATGACACAGAGCATGATCAAGCCCTTCATTAAAAATAGAGGTGGAGCAATTGTTAACATTTCCTCTGTACTTGCTGCCAAGGGGCTCAAGGGTTCTTCGGTGTACTCTGCCACAAAAGCAGGAATTGAAGCATTTACGCGCGGTACGGCTGAAGAGCTGGGGTCCAGAAACATTCGGTGCAATTGCCTGCAACTTGGTCTCGTTGACACTGATATGGGACAATCAGTCGATCCGGCTATTCATGACCATTTCCTAGCCAATTCTGCTTCGGGAAGGCTTGCAACAGTTGAAGATGTTGCTGAAGCGGCCCTGCTACTCGCGACTAACCAGTCAATTAACGGCTCTGTGCTGAAAGTTGACGGTGGTTATCTGTAGAATAATATATTTTATGCAGTTAGAAGGAATACATCACTAGTCTCTAGCTGTTATAAATAAGTTAAGTCATGATCAAAGATATATCGTCTTCGTCATCAGAGTCTGTTAGTAGTCTGACCCGTTTCGTTGGCCGAACCACATTATTCTTTATCTGCCTGTTTGAATGGATAGAGATCAGACTAACGTCGTCCTCTTCGTCTTCAATAAATGTAACGATACTATTGTCTGACTCAGAATCTGAAGATGAAGTCCCGTGGTCGCTGGTACTACTCACCCAAACCCCCAGCACCTTGTCGTATTCGTACTCATCGTCAGCAGTTGACGACAATACCTGTGATGTCAACTCATCTTGCCAAGTAACCGTCGATAGGTCGCAGTGGCGCTCTAAGAATGTGTGTGAAAGTTCCGTAACAAAAGAGGGATAGTCCGAAATGAAATACTCACAAAGAGTTTTGAAGTGGTCAGGCTCATCAAATAGGTTTATAATGTTTCGTTGAATCTCTGACCGCTGATGGACTGTCAATCCATCAAGATCAATCAAATTCTCCTCATGAGCCATAGAGAGATAGACCAGTAGCGATTGGCGAAACATCGCTAAGCTGTCATCCCGTAGAGATATTTGGCGGTAAATGCATGATATGAAGAGAATCGAGGGAGACCACTGGCAATGCTTAAAGTAAACCTTCATCAGGTTCACAAAAAAGTCGGCAAGCTTTGCACAATTTTTTGCTTTCTTGAGCTTTCGGACGACCGCAATTACCAAGCCGTTAAGGGTATTAGTGTCAATGTGGGATGGCCTTGTAAGAAGCTGTGTCAGCGGATCAATCAATTCGACAGCGGGCCCGAATTCCTGTGATTTGAGGATGAGGGTATCTAAATTAGTATTTAGCTTGATGCTAAAATGGGTCAAGGTATCAAAATAAAATACAAACTGATCAATCTCGATCATCGATTCAATGTAGCTAGCCAAGAACTGAGTAGCCAAAAATCTTTCATTTATGTCAATGCAATGTTGGATGACAACTGGGAGCAGAATTTTCAGAGACCCAGCACTCCTGCAAATTAGTCCAATACCATGGCCAAGTGTTAAATGTTTTCGGAATCTATCGTCAAAGATGTCGATGCTACTGTGCCATTCGACCTCTTCGTCAATTGTGTCGCAATGGGAAGCCATAGTAGCACCAAGTCTGTACGCCGACTTTTCACTTAGGCTCTTCACAGATGACTTGCTATGGCCAATAAACTGTTCAACAATATTAAGAAGGGCAACGCATTGCTCATAATAATCATCGTTAAGGAGCCGCTTCAAGTTGTGGAGCATTTGGGCGGATGCCGAAGAGACCAGTTTTGAGGCATCTTTCTTCCTTCTGCTATAGGTTTGTGTTGCTTCAGCTTTTAAAAGATGGCAGATTAATGATGTGTCGCTCAGCAGCTCGATCTTGGTGCTGGATGGTTCAGTCTTGACGTACGCCAGGTATTTGTTAATCTGTGCCTTCAACGGGCGTATTATTCTATAGCACCTTTGGTCGTTCCAGCTCATTCTTTACTCGACATATCTATATGCAGGCACGAGCAGTAGCGAGTTGTGCAAAGTAGCAATAGGATTTTGAAATATCACTTTCTATCTTGTATTTGGTCTACGATATCCGGCTGTTTTGGTTCTTCCCAATTAGGAAATATGTAAATAACGCGAAATGCCTTGCACCTAGTTATAAGACTATTAACCTAACCATGCTTAATTACTAATGCAATTAATATGTACCAGTATTGTAGCACCAGGTATTAGCTAGAGCTTCAATTTAGGGGGTCGAAACGCCCTTACTGCTGCTTCATCGAGAGGAAATTTGTCTGTTAAGAGTTTCTCTGTTGCTAAAATAACCATTCTTTTACCAATTCCTGACACACAAACCTAATGCACTGTAGCATGTCAATAACTATGCTTCAAAAAGGTCACCACAGCGGCTCTTCCTAGTCCATTTTGCAAGACACGAGCGATTATGCTTCGAAACCAGTTTTCAAAGAATTACTGCAGATATGACGCTCAATAGGTTTACTGCACCAGACCTTTCAGTCTGTACCTCAAAGGGCATCAGCAGTTATAAACGAGAGGTCAAATAATTTAGATGAGAGCTCTTTCTCCATTAAACTTTCTAATGGGACAGTCAAGTCGATGAGGTAGAGGCTTGGCATACCACGCAGGAACTGCAATGCCACAATTCATCTCCTTAAATATATCCGATACCCCGTTATCTCGCCGCATAAGTGACTAAGATTTACCATACATTTATTTCCGCTACAGTTTCATCGTACAGTACAGTACCTGTGGATGCACACAGCTCGGGTATACGAGATAGCGGAGTTGTGACAACGGAGAAATTTCCGTGCGGCTGTGCAAAGGGTTATTTCCGATCTCCGATGGCGGGATGGAGATATGGATAGTGAGCCGCATGAGACTTTAAACTAGTTTGACTATTTAAGCAATTAACTACCCTCTTCTCCCATGTTCATTTGTAAGGACAGCAGAAATGTTTCGATTGTTTCTTCCAACCTCTAGTTCAATTTTGGAGCGAGTTGCGCAGCTCAACAGAAGCACCTTTCAGAACTATCCGAATGAACGACCGGTTGGTGTTTTCGTAGGCGGCACCTCAGGTATGGGAGAGCACACATCATACAGCTTTGCTCGGAATAATAAGAAACCCGTGGTTTACATTGTGGGTCGGAACGAGGTATCTGGAAAGAATGTACTAGGCAAACTGAAAGATATCAACAATGAAGCGACGTGCTACTTCTTAAAGCATGACTTGACATTATTAAAGGAGTGCGACAAGCTGACAGATGAAATCAAGCGGCAAGAAGGTTCGGTTAATCTTATTGTTTTTACTTCAGCAACAGCCAATGATGGTAAGCGGGTGGAAACGGAAGAAGGAATTGATGCCAAGATGGCAGTCAACTACTATAGCCGTATGAGGATAACTAATGGGTTGATGCCGCTGATACAAGCTGCCAGCCAAAAGGGCGAGAATACCCGAGTCGTCTCAGCGCACAGTCCAGGACATGAAGGGAAGCTTATAGAGGATGATCTCGAGCTAAAGAGCCATTCATACCTACGGAATTCATTTGCACACATGGTGACATTCAATACAAATGGTCTGCGGCACTTGGCAAAGGAGTATCCCCAGACTTCATTTATCCATTTCATGCCTGGATTTGTGCTATCAAATTTCAACCGAGATATGCCATGGATCGTCAGGAACGGATTGAAGTTACTGGCCCCTATTGCTGACTCCCTGCAACTCATGGGGGATAAGATTTACTGTGTTGGTTATAGCAATCCTGAATTTGAAAAGGGGCTGCATTTGGTGAGTAAGCATCTTGATGTCGTTACTCCTAACGAGAATTATGTCAATGATCGTTATGAAAATATCGTTTGGAAACATACTGAGGAGGTGTTGAGTAAAGTAAAGTAAATGTAAATAAATCGTATTGAGTCATATCGAGCCAGAGATGAGATATGACATTTAAGGGAATATATTTAGAGAAGCGTAGCAGTAAGTTTGTACAGCGAAATGGTACCTACTTACCCAATATGTACAATGTAGTTTACAGTGGTACTAGGTGCTTTCCCAGTTGCTGTCAACTTGGTAATTTGCCCATAACAGAAAGCGTTCCATATATTTTCAAAAGGAACGCATGGCCTTAGAACTACTATACCAGGCAAATCGCCGTTATAAGCTCAACCAGTAGTACGTACAGTACTACTGGATGGGTTGGTAGAGATTGGTGCGTAGAATCTGAGACATGCTCCATGGCAACGCAGTCAGCCGCAGCGAACGACATATACATACAAGGTCAGCGTTACTGTACAGTAGTGTTTTTCTCGCCTTGAGCGAATGACGTACATGTATTGTAAACTTATACAGTATTCGGCAGCCGGTCAACTTGGTAAAGAGAGAAAGAGAGAAACGTATTGCATTTTTCCGTGTCAGCAGAGGCCCAGGGAGGTTTGGAGCGACATATCCCCCCAACTACGTACAGTACACTAGGAGTTATTCATAGTCCTTCTTAGCGGAGGCAGTCTCTAAAGGAAAAGAGGGAATTCTTAAGTACTAGATGATACTTAACATAAATGAATATTAAATTTCTGCCAAGCACTTGCAGCTTCCTATCCCCCTTTACTGTCCTTTTTCTTCAAATACGGCGCGCTTCCTTCCTTGAACCATTCTAATTGGCTCGCTACTCTCCGCCTTTGTACCATTGCAATCAAGCAAACTCACTATCACAAGAGATGGGCCTGATCGCTTGCGCAGGAACTATGAGAGGCGAGGATCTCCCAGCCGGACTGACATATACATACGTGTTAATCACAGCATGATCCGAGATCCCAACATTGAATCTCCCAGCCCGTCCTACACCGCCAAAATGGCTGATATCGGCGGCGGAAAAAAAGTGTTGCAAATTGGGCCCAATTTACCACGCACAACAACAGGGAGGGAAAAAAGGAGCTGATACGGGCAATGTTCGCCCCCTCCGGCCGCAATTTGCCGCGCCCCCCTCACATTTTTTTTTCTATATAAGAAGGGGTCGCCACCTGTATATTGGGGATTCTTTCTCACATACACTTGTCTCTATACAACCATATAAAGTGAAAAATGGCCAGAACCAAGTCTACCATCGCCCGAAAGTCTACCTCTGGTAAGGCTCCACGAAAGCAGATTGCCTCCAAGGCCGCTCGAAAGTCTGCGCCATCGACTTCTGCCCCAGGTGGCGTCAAGAAGCCACATCGATACAAGCCAGGTACCGTTGCTCTGCGAGAGATTCGACGATACCAGAAGTCTACTGAGTTGCTCATCCGAAAGCTGCCATTCCAGCGATTGGTGCGAGAGATTGCCCAGGATTTCAAGACTGACTTGCGATTCCAGTCTTCGGCTATTGGCGCTCTCCAGGAGTCCGTTGAGGCCTACCTTGTCTCCCTCTTTGAGGACACTAACCTGTGCGCCATTCACGCCAAGCGAGTCACCATTCAGAAGAAGGACATCCAGCTTGCTCGACGACTCCGAGGTGAGCGAACTTAAATGATTCTTTTAATGTGCTGTCTTTTTGTAATGTCTTTATGGGTTTGTAATGTTTTTTATTCTATTTATCTGGGCTAAATATTTATTTCATTAAATTAAACTGTACTATGTTCATTCACTTGTCCCTTACTATTTTATTGCTACTCGACTACGTTGATGTTCTCTCCTAGATGGTTTCATATTTGTTCAGTGCTGGGAGTATCGTCGTTGCATTTTGTTGTCGTAATGTCCGAGTTGGGCTCCCCATTGTACTGTATTACATTTTAATGGAATGCGCTTGATGCAGCACACAGCTTACTTACCTACTTACATTGTACCGGTGTAGTATTGTGTAGTACGACGTAGTACTACTGCTACATTCCAACAAACAACCTGTAGCGTAGGCAAGTCCCAGCCGAATCTATGGTGCTCTCTGCGTGTGGACTACGGCGGAAGTGGTACTACAGAACCAGCACTGGTTTAAGGATACTTTTGGTTTGAGAGACCTCGCTCGCTCGTACCTGTACAACTTAACAACGGTCAAGGCGACCGGAAAATAATAATACAAATAAATATGTAGCTCTAAAATGTGAACAAACCACTTCTCTTCTTACCAAATGGATAAATGACCAAAGTGGCCACAAAGAGACCCACAGTAATACCAACGCACACTTGGATCATGGTCAATCCCAACGACATTGCATTGTTCTGCTGTGCAGATATCGCCTCGGCAGTCGAAGTCGCTGCGGCAATAGCAGTAGTCGTGGTGCCATTCCGGTGCTTGGTTAGGTTACCCACCAGTAAGTCTGCCGTCTTAATTCCGGCGACAAGACTGCCCTGGGCGGCCACGCCTCCTGGCAACTGGACAAAAATACCCGGTAGCATGGCCGCGAACGCCAGGCCATGACCGACTCGGCTGTAAACGTTGCCTAAGATACCAATGACAAACGCGCCGATGGCAGTCGTAAACTCGCTGGAGTTGGATACGCGCTTCTGCACGAAATACGTGACGGCGTACCCAGCGGAGCCAATAATCACCATGATAGGCATTTGTCGCAGCGTCGCTTGATTGACCGCCGCCAGGAAGGCAGTGAATGCAGGGACCAGTAGGAACAAGTACCACTGGTTTACCTCCCTTCGGCAGGTGATTTCACTAGTAGCATTGCTATCGATCCATCCATAGATGGCAGCGCCTAGAGTAATTCCGAACCCGAGGAAGATTGAGTACACGATGGCATAAAACATCCGGATCGACCCTGGCACAATGTTCTTGCTCTGAAGCTCTAGCGACCCAGTGAGGACCATGTATCCGGGCAGAATTAATGCAAGAGAGCCCTGAGCAATGCCACTGAAGCAGAACGTGTGCTCGCCAGGCTTGCCAATAGACCCGAAAGCCCGTCCAATGAAGCTTACAACAATGGAGGACGTTACTTCAAAGACATTGTTGTAAAGATCGCTTCGTGGCGCGATAATGACCTGAAGGACGCCTACGGCGCCGCCCAGAAGGAAGGAGATGGGCATGTCAGTCCACCACCCTTTAAATGCAAATGGGGTGACCATTGCAGAAGCAAGGCCAAAGAAGATGACACAGAGCCAGTTCGGATAGTAGTTCTTACAAGCCAAAAGCTTATCGATTCGCCCAGACGCCTCCTCGACGTTGATAATGTCGTGCACGACCTCTTTATAGATCTGGTGGACATTATGAAGCTTGGCAAGATTGAGTCCCTGGACGCACCTGACAAGCTGCATCTCAGAGGTGTGCGTAGTGGCGTCGCCAAAGGACACGATCATGCAACCAGGGATGTACAGATATTGTCCATCGATTTCTAGCACTCGCGAGGTCATCTTCATGTACTCTTCGAGCCGGTGCGTTGGCGCGCCAAACAGCATCAGTGCTCGACAGAGCCGCAGCAAAAACCGCTGTCGCTGAAGAACGTCGGCAATGTGTACGGTAATGCGGACCTGCTCTTCAAGAGTAGCCTTCTTCTTCTTCCTGGCCTTGACGCCACCCGAGGCTCTCTTTACGAACTTGGGACGCTCGGGCTTGACGAATGGGATTTCCGCTGCGCCGCCACCGCCAGGAGCTGCAAGGCTCTGCGACGCACTGACAACAAGCCCTCCGAGAGAAGACATGGATCGGCTGTGCTTGTGCTCGTACCACTTGGGCCGCTTGACGGTAGGTGTGGTCTCTGTCGACTTGGTCGGCTTGAGTTTTGGCCTACCGATAGCCAATGGATGCTTCGGAGCCGAGAGCAGGCCCAGGTCACTTGCCGGAGTGCTCGGTCGTGAGGGGCTCGACATGGGGGTTTGGACGCCCGGAGTCTCGCTATAGAGGGTAACCTGGCTCTTTGAGGCCTCATCGTTGGCGTAGAGCTTGAGCAAACTGCCCAAAACACCCTGTTTTATGTGTTGCGGAGGTGCTACATAGTCCTCATGCTGCCGCTCGTCGATGGGACCATTGTTCTCAGGCATTCCTGCTGAGGCGTCATAGCTGTACATAACGTCCTGAGACGGCAACATGTAGTCACTGGCACTGACTACGTACCCGTTCCTTGCATCGTACTGCGTTCCAGCCGCCGTCGATGTGCTCGACTGATTTCGCTTGTGGAGCGTATGCGAACGCACTAAATGCTCCGCGATGTCCTTTGATTCGGCTTTTTCATGCTCTTCATCGAGTTTCTTATCGAGCTCTAGCAATTCGATGTCATCCTTGGCAGTGCCTTTCCCGTACGGGCCTTTGGCAGTCTCTACGTCGGAGCTGTCAAGCTCGTCAAGCTTGTCCTGCTTGTCCTTGAGTGAGCCAATTGAGCGCAGCAGGTTCTCCCTACGCACTTGGAGGTCGTTGCCCGTGCCATCAGAGGTGTACTTCGGGTAGCCCGGAGCCAGCCCTCCAGAAGTGTACAAGCCCATATCAAACAGGTTCTGGAGCGGATTGTTGGCGACGCTCATGTGATCATTAACCTGAGCCGAGGCTGGCAGCTCTAGACTAGCGTTTCTCTCCAGCAGATTACGGGTGAGGCTCTCTTCGTTGTAGTCAGAATCAGACTCCGATTCATCCGCGTGGGTATGCTTCAATTGAACTCCAGCGGACCTGCCAGCCACATTGTGCCCCATATTAGAGGCCACCTCGGAGAGATTCCGGCTCGCTCCCTCTGAATCGGTTACATACACCGGTGGAGACTCAAACGAGGAACTAGAAGTTGGCCGCATCGAGAAGTAGTCCTCGGGTTCCACCTGCGTCGCCTCCAACGGCGGCGAGGAGAGCGGCGACTGTTGATTCCTCACTCGGGCAAGAGCCGAGTGCCTCGGGAAGTTTCTTGTAGCGGCGAGCGGAGGACTTTCCGGCGGGTTCTGGAACCGCACTGTCGGTCTGACTTCCATGGGGCGCCGAGCCTGGCTCGAAGAGCTGGTGGTACTGGCGCCGCCGGGAGTAGATGTACTCGAGGAGGCCGAGTCGTCACGATTCCGGCCATCTTCTTGGCTGTTACTGGCCATAGCTTCACAAAAAGTTGTCAGTGTCTACCTGTAGCTTGATAGGGAGAAATCAAAACGCTACTGGTTCACAATAAGAGTTCCCGCCGGGGACAGTATAACAAAGCTTAATCCGAGCGGGCCTGGACGAACGTGTTCAAAGTTTAAGAAATAAAAAAAATAGTCTACAATTGAGGAATGGAGGGTAGGTGGAATGGAGCGGTATTAATAGCAGTATTGCTCCGATATATATTAGACAGGGCCCCGATGATCTGATGCTTTGCTGTTACGGTCAAAATAGGCACTTTTGGCAGCTGTTTCCTGCCAACGCCGGAGATCTTCCCAACGGCCAAAACAGGCATCGGCGACGGTGTTTTTTGCACTTGCGACTAAAACATAATCCCAAACGCAGAGAAAAACCTGTAGCCACAGTATGAGTGAGCTATCTTACCTCCTACATAGGCCTCCACCACTTCGCCGCGCGAAGCCACTTCGAGGGCGCTTTTCGCGGCGACGTGGTGAAGGCCTCCGTAGGAGGTAAGAAATACCATAATACAAATGCGGCATACAGCGGTACATGAGTAAGCAAGAAGGCGTTATATGCATTGCTATACCCCTAGTTCACGGTAGGAACTGGCTCACCGGATTTAGAAATTCATGAGCGCTGTATTCACGTATGTAAGTTACGGCACCTATCGGAAGGGGTAATGCAGTTTTTCGTCTGAGAACGATGCACAATCCCGATACAAGTACAGTAATATCATGTACGTAGGCTACCATGTATGCTTCATATAGGCTACGATATACGGTGGAGCTAGGGGCGCAGTTCCCGTATAGCCGATGTAGGAAATTTGGTTATACCAGTACAGTGTAGTATTAGTTTATTATCAGTACACTGTAGCAATCTTTGTGTTCTATAATTCCAATAATGCGGTACAAAGCTCAAGATTATTGATTCTTCTTTCGCTTGAACAGACTACCCTTAGGCACGCGGGCAAGCCAGTAGAGGCCCAGCGCGGCAAACACGTTAAAGACAATATAGGCCCACAAGATGCCAAAGTTGCGCCAACCCCAGTTTGGATTGATGTCCAATTGAGCAAGGAACTGGTCTGTGTTGTCCACTGGGCAAAACTGACAAGCTTCAGTGGCATTGCCGTCCACCAACTTGCCGCCCGCCATCGATATGTAATCCTTGAGGTATTCGCCGCAAGTTGTGCCCTCCAGAGGATTGAAATTTAAGAGCTCTTTTTCAGAACAAACGACAGGGGCATGCGCTACACCAGTGACCAAGAAAGCGGCTACAACGTATGTCAGCGGAGACACTCGGTACATGAAAATCCAAAACCCAGGCATCGCCTTTGGAGTGACCAGGACACCGCACATTATCAGCGTCAAAGAGAAAAGCATCTGCGCAATGTTACCACCGGTCTCAGCCAGCGAAACGCCAGCAATGACCATGTGGGACAGCGTCGATGTAAAAATGTAGAACTGCCAAATGAGCAAGAAGAACAGCGCACCTCTCTCGTGGACACTATTCGTGTACTCCGCGTTTCGGTAAAGCCCAATTGGATAGTACAGCACGAAGTAGGAAATCACCGCAGATATGGTCTGCCATGGGATTTCCGTTATAATGTTGGAAATCATAAACGCCTGCCAGGAATAGGTCTTGGAGGGCCTCTCACGCACCTCGTAGAGTGATCTCTGGGTGACAAAGTGCGGCATGATCTGCTGAACCATATTACCAAAGATGGTCAGAAGCATGAAGAAAGCAAACATCTGATTCTGAAGACCTTGCATATCATTGGTAGCCTTGTAGAAAGAGAATCCAATGAACAGAGGACTCAGCGTCACAAGAGCAAGCTTGGACCAAATGTACTCGGGGGTTCGCCAGTACTGCTGCCAGACTCGCTGGGTAACAATGGCCACCTGCGTAGTGAACCCAGTTGCGAAGCCACGCAATGACTTTTCCCCGTCGTTCTTGTTCGCCTGTCGTAGCTCGTCGGCCATTTGATGTAGCTCCTCCCGCAGCATCTTCCTCTCCGGAGAGTTGGCCCACACTTCGTACCAGTCGTGAATAGCAACAGATCCCGGCGCAGCGCCAACGACCTCAAGCATCCATTCCGCTGGGTTACCATCCTTAGGACACGGGTGTGCACCGTTTCGCTCAAAGTAGCTGACCAAAGTCTCGGAGTTCTTGCCAATATCGCCAAAGTAGACAGTCTGACCACCTTTCTGCAAGAACAGCAACCGGTCAAATTCTTGGAACAAAATTGCAGAAGGCTGATGAATAGTACACAAAATGGCCTGGCCATTGTTGGCAAGCTTCCTCATAAGAGCACAGATAGACCACGCCGTCTGTGAATCCAGACCAGATGTTGGCTCATCGAAGAACAGAAGCAGCTCCGGCCTGGCAGCCAGCTCCACACCAATAGTCAACCGCTTTCGCTGCTCAACGTTCAAGCCCTCGCCAGGAACACCTACCACTGCATCAGCATAATTCTCCATCTCCAGGATCTTGATAACCTCGTCAACATAGGCAATCTTTTCCTCCCGTGAAACAGACTGTGGCTGTCGCAGCAAAGCAGAGAACTCAAGTGCCTCTCGAACGGTAGAAGTAGACAAGTGTAAATCTTGTTGCTGGACATAACCAGTCTTTCGCTGGAAAGACTTGTTTCGCATTTCACCGTTGACAAGCATATCACCAGTCACGACACCCATGGTTACTCGGTTTGCAAGCGCATCCAACAGGGTGGTCTTACCAGCACCAGAGGCACCAACAAGAGCAGTCAAAGTACCAGGCTTGACCCAACCATCGACATGATCGAGTAGTCGTCGAGTCTTCTCTGGACCCTTCACAGGAATGTCGTAGCATACATCCAGCCACTGGAAAATGCCATCCTGCTTGGCAAGATTAACCGTGCCTGTAACATCAGCGCCTCGCTCATGAGTCCGAACAGGCTCAGCGCTGCCACCGGCCTCAGTATCGTGCTTCTGATCAGCAAAGGGGATCTTGCCTCTTTTGAATACCAAAACTTCACCCTTGGACTTCGAGGCCTGAATTTTCTCAGTGGCAAGGAGATATGTGAAGCAGAAGAACACGATGAACCCACAAAGAATGCCAAAGTTTCTCCAGATGTGCGATGGGATATACTGGAAAGTCTTGATAATGTAATCAGTGCCTTCAATCTCCGTAGCTCCAAGCGGCGCCGAATAGCCGCTAACCATACAGGCACGGTTATCATCTGCAACACTGTTGTATGATGGCCCAGAAGGAACAAACTGGTCGCATTCGAACTTTCGGTTGCGAAACTCATTAATCATAAGCGCTTCGAAGCCATATGCAATGGGATTCAGGTAGTTGAACCATCTAATCCAGCCATGCATGTAGCTAATTGGAATGGTGAAACCAGTATAGATCACCAATGCCAGGATAAAGATCGATGCCGGGGTCATAGCCTGGGAAATTGTTCGAGAACACGCGCCAATGGTTCGGAAGACCATGGACATGGTCAACATGGCCACGAACGAGAAGAGGAAGAAAATGAAGAACGCACCAGGCTCTCGTCTAAGATTCGACATGAAATAGAGAACTAGGTTGAAGAAGATAGCAGTAACGATCTTTGTCGGCATGTCGACGATCATGGAAGAGACGGCTTCGGCCGAAGGTCGGTAGAGCGCATATCGGGTGTGCTTTTCAACAATTGGACGCTGGGCATACAGGGTGAGAATTTCCAACGCAGAAGAGAATGCGTTGATCAGAATCGCAAAGAACAACAGAGCGCCTCTGGAGTAAAAAGACGAAGTGGAAGGCTGCATATCGAAGAACAGAGACGAAATGATAAGTGCCATAATCGAATTACCGAACACAGTGGTTGCAGCCATACTCAGATCACCCTTCAGTCGCAAGAAACCTCTATGCATGCACAATCGTACCTGCATACCAAAGCTGATTGTGTACGGAGATCGATCGGAGACGTGCTTGGCCTTCATGGTGTTTCGGCCTTCCTTGAACTCCTCAAACGTCTTGCCGCCAATTGGGTATTCACGGTTGTACTCCTCAATCTCGGCGATGAGGTCCCGGTACTCCTGAGAGTCGTGCCATGCTCTCTCGAACTCCTCGGCTGTTCGTGGAACTCTCTTCTCATAACCAGGTGCCACAATTCGCTCAGCAGGATTGGTTAAAGAGGTCAAAAAGTCACCTGTTGTCTGTCGCTCTGCGCAAATAAAGCCCATTTGAATGAAGAACTCTTTGGCCTTGTCAGCTCGGCCGAAGTAGATCTGTCGGCCTTCGTAAAGTACAGTGACCTTGTCGAAAAGGTCATAAGCGCTCTGCGAAGCCTGGTAGAGGGAAACAAAGCAAGCAGTACCTGCATTTTCAGCCGAGAGCTTGAGATTTTTTATGAACTCTAAAGCAGTTGCAGCGTCAAGACCTCGAGTAGAGTTGTCCCAGCACTGCAGCACTGAGCCATTAAGCGTGGCCTCCGCAAGGGAGACTCGCTTTCGCTCACCGCCAGATACACCTCGAACGAAGTCATCACCAACCTTGGTGTTCATAGTATGCATCAAGCCGAAAGAAGCCATGACAACATCCCTAACATGGACGGCAAATTCCTCACGAGAGACGCCAAAGATTCTGTTTCGTGGGGTTCGGGCCAATGCAGCGAACTTTAGAGTGTCACCCACGGTAAGGTGTGGGAAGTGAGTATCAACTTCTGCATTGTAGATGAACTCTCCTCTAAAGTGCTTTTTGATCTGATTACTTGGAATGCCTAAAATTGTGTTAAATCAATGCGAACGATCCAAAATGTATGGCGGTCTTACCCTGATAGTTGAGCATCGAGTCGTCGTTTATCCAAAAGCCGTGTGTGTCACTGGCAATTGTTTTCAACAAGGTCGTGCAACCACTAGATCAAATATTAGCAAATCATCATAGAATCACGTAAGATTCTGTATATCCATACCTTCCAGGTCGGCCCAGGACAACACATGTCTCTCCGCATCGAACAAGCCCATCGAATTCGTTAAGAATTTGAATACGCATCTTCGCGTGCTGGCCAGTCAACTTCCTGGCGATAGTAATGGCTTCGAGGACAACATTTCCAACAGTCTTCTGATAGTCAGTAGCAGTGCCGAACCCATACGCACCAAGCTTTCGGAACGCAACTCCAGCCGTCAATGCTGGTGGCCGCTTCGAGTCTCGGGCGGTAATATTCATGACGTGCTTGAGCCATGTTCGCGAGCTGAAGTGCTTAGAGTACGGGTTTAGATGAGGGTCTGTGGAATCAATGAAGGGATTGTAGTTTTCTCCAGCCATGCAAGTTTGGCCCGAGGCTGCTGTCACTTGTCTGGCGAGATCATAGATTTCCTCAGAATCACTGGAGTTGGTAGGAGGACCATAGGGTAGAATGGTGGAGTCCTTCCCCTCTTGAATCTTTTCACTTGAACTCATCACAAGCTATCAACAGCGAGAGTATATAGTTAAGCGATTCAATTGTGATATATGGCACTGGCAAAAGAGGCAAAGGTGGTTGATCCTCTTGCCGGATGCCATGGAATCTTTATACACATGGGCGCGAAGGCAGTAGACGCACTTTGCAGTGAATATAATTGTATCGCAAATGTCCCCCGATACGCCCTATATGTTCCGGCCGGATATATTTTGGATTTCGTTCCTCCGCGTCGCCGTGCTATTATCATGTTTCGACCGTATACTCAGCGTGGGGCGATACGAAGCATGCACGGCTTACCGGAACCCGGAAGTTTAGTTACTTCCGCGTCTCTTGCGACACTTACACTGCCTTACCTGCCTTGAGGGGTGTGGCCTCGCATGGCCAGGTCAGGGCACGTAATCGTTAGTCACCACTACTTCCCTGGTAATTGCAACG
Organism: Blastobotrys vanleenenianus; assembly: GCF_965637985.1. NCBI lineage: Eukaryota > Fungi > Ascomycota > Dipodascomycetes > Dipodascales > Trichomonascaceae > Blastobotrys > Blastobotrys vanleenenianus. Next base: position 212,725 of record NW_027481869.1, on the reverse strand, counting down.
TTCATCATGTGTTAGCGTCTGTAACCCTGTCAAACATACTCAGCGGTCGCCATCAACGCGAGCAATGGATTTAGTGAGTTCCCTTCATGAGGCTTTAAGTGCACCGATGAAGCCATAGTCATTAGCATAGCCTGGTAAAGTACACTATGCTACGCCCTGATTGGCAGGAGTCTCATGCCTATAGCCGTAACTAAGATCGATGGGTCCGGAGGCGCTTACAGGTCCGCTCCCGACGCCGGAGGCTGTCTTGCTAGTCCTAACGGCGTGCGGCTCACCATTTCCCCCCCCCCCCTTTGAAAGATGCTGTCTCGGATCAGCCGTACGTATACTAGACCCCCGCTCATTCTCTCCACGACAGTTACCAGCCGTCCCGTCAGCGGGCTACCGAACTATGTAGATCAGAGTAGATCCAAGTCGATTAATGGCATAATGCGGGTAAATTGATCTCCATATTACTAAGCATATTATCATTGATGGTTAACTTTGGAACCCCGTCTTGACAAGTTCTACGGATCGTGGAATTGAGAAGTACTGTACCTTTAGTACCGAAACTAGATATTGCAATGCTCTATCGCGCATAATTCGACACCGCTGTATTGTAGAAAGAATGGAAAGATTCCTGCAAAATGACTAATTCTCAGGCACAATGGTCATAATCCCGCTAATCCACATGCATATCGTTTGGGTACTCAGAGCGGATGTTTGAATATGTCCTTAAATCCGTATTTTTCGACCTTCGGTAAATGGCTGTATCCTAAAATCCAGGACAATCTGCGCTACTTGGAACGCAGTAATAGGGAGGGTCCTTAACGCCCCCGGGTATGAGTTTTTCCGAAAGCCGATGCTGGCTACCAGCATTATTTGCTGCCGGTAAGAGATCTCTAGCTTGTGGCTTTTGCAAGAGATTGATCAATTTTCCCCTATGGATCCCAAAACTTAGAACTTGCTGGCTTTAAGTACAATTGAGCTATGTATGCATTAATCGACGTGAGAGAGTTGGAAGAAACTACACCGCAGGTCACATCTTTCAATAAATATCTAAGGTGGCACGTCCATTACACAAGTAAACAGCAGATATGCCCTTTTTATCAGGCACTTGATTCCCCTCATTGAATCCATTGGCCAATGGCTAAGCCGGCTTCATTAAATATGGTGAAGTAAAGCCGGGGCACGGGTTGCCGGGGCAACAACAGCAAAAATGTCAAACCTTCGAAGCTCACCACCATCGTAATATTATACTGCCCGAAGAGCATGAGCTCTTAGAACTAAAATATATACCAAAAAATGGCTGAGGTTTTCGACTCCTATAACCCAGAGCAGGATATTGTGACATATCTGGAAGCTTTCAACAAGCACTGCGATGCCCACTCAGTTCCAAAGGCAGATCGGGCATGTCACATTGGCAAGTTCCTGCCAGACAACTTCATGTACCTCTTTTCGACGCAAATACAGGCCGATGAAGACTGGGATAAGTGCCAGAAGTTCCTCAAAAGTGCTTTCTTTGCAGACAAAGTAGATTCTATCGGCAAGGTCAGAACGAACATGCCTCTGACTTGGTTCTACCTCGACCGATACGAGAAACTTTTCATGCGTCAGCTGAATCCGAAGACAATGCTACCTAAACAGAAGTTTCTACCAGAATTTGACTTTTACTCTTCGCAGGTTATGCATTACAACTATATCACACCGTTCACGCGGTTTCGAGACATTAAGACCCTCTTCCCGCGATCTTTCCTGTTAGCACTCGACCACGTCACGGAGCTTCGTGGAGAGCAGTCCATCTTGCTCGGTATTTCGGGCCCGAATGGGCTAGATGTGCAAAGATCAGAACGATTATGGGATGCCTTGATGTGGTACTTGATGCATGAGGATACTAGTAGTGATATGCCATTGATGGATGGCGGATCGCCACCGAACGGCAATGCTTTGGAAGGCATACGGCAGGTTCAACCGCTGGAAGGTGTACGACAGATTCAACCACTACAGTCTAAAAATAACAATGAATTACCACGCAAGAAGCAGCCTGTCCCGGCGGTTGAACCCAAGGAGGAATCAGTCCAGCAGAAGCCGCAAGCTGCAAATGGTGCAACAGCAGCTGCTGAAGACCACTGCCTGTTTTGTGGAGTGGGATCTCACCGTTTGGCCGACTGTCACTATGTCGAGCTGTTTGTTAATCGAGGTACTCTGATTAGACGCCCCAATGGTGACATTACCGACCAGAACAACCGCCCCGTGACGAAGTATATTCCTCGCTTCATCATGGACAGCCTCCATTTCTACCAATACATGGGCTCAGCACTGGAGACTACCTATGGCAAAACTATCTTGACTATTCCCGAGGACGACCCCGCGAAGATGGCGTCGGTTGCCTCCTTGAGCCTATCCGAGGACGCTGTTAACATGAAGTTTAAAGTCAGTCCTATTGATTTCTTGGCCATCTCTCCTGATCTCTGCGATAAGATGATCGCTGATCTTATACAGGACGGCCCAGTCGGCTCGCTCCAGCAGCCATTCAACCTTCGGCCAACGCTTAACCGGCTCATTGAAGACAAAATCGACGAGCTGTGGGACCTGGTCCCAGAATCCAATCGATCTGGTCTCGCACTATATTGCAACGGTCAGCGCATGGAGTCGTACCAAATTTCTGAAAAGGCCTATGAGACGATTGACTGGGAAACCGCCAAGGCAAGAGGGATGCAGATATTCCAAAGCGCCGATGAGGTGGTGGGGCACTGGCCTCAAGAAGTTCTGGATAAGATTACAAAAACGAGCCGGTTCAAGGGCTTTGTGCCCCTTAATTTGACGGTGGGGAGCCCTGTGGCCAATAGTACTATAGGCCTCACGTGTGCTGTAATTGAAGGGTTCAAAAACGACCTGGGTTACGAATTGATGCTGGGCGAACCATTTGTAAGTCTGGCACTGGCAGGAAAGACCGATGACGAGAATGATTTCAGCCGCCTTTTACCCCCAAAGATTTTGCGGTCTTCCTAGACCGGAGAAAGTTCTAATGTCTAGTAATTTATTTATTCTATCAAAGAGTCCAAAAAACGTTAATTTATTCTGCAATTTATACAATGGTACCGTATAGAGCAATTGTCTGATTCCTTCCATATACCAGTACCGGTAGTACTCAAGCAAGCAGTGTCGGTGATTCAGCGATAGTCGGCCCCACCTCCCAAAGTGTCGGAGCGAATTAGGATAACTCCATTTCCAATCAATATATTCATGGCGAGTGCCCTTAGAACAATTGCTCGACAAATAAGACCAGCTCGCAAAATGCATATCCAGGCGCTTCCAATGCGATGGGGTCGAGGCGACAACTACGCCTATCTCATCCGGGACGATGTTACGAAAGAGGCGACTATCATTGACCCCGCCGAAGTTAAGGACATCCTGAGCGCAGTCCAGAAACAGCAGAAGTCCGGCAAGATCAATCTAGCCAGTATTATCAACACCCACCATCACTATGACCATGCGGGCGGCAATGCTGAAATGCTGACCCACTTTGATGTCCCCGTCATCGCCGGGAAGGATTCCGAGAAGGTAACTCGTGTCCCGGGCGATAAGAGCGTCTTCACAATTGGCGAGAACATCGAGGTGACTGCAATTCATACGCCATGCCACACTCAGGACTCGATCTGCTACTACTTTGTGGACAAGAAGACCGGTGAACGGGCTGTTTTCACGGGAGATACTCTTTTCACTGCGGGCTGCGGTCGATTCTTTGAAGGATCGGCACAGGAGATGCTCAGCTCTCTCAATAAACTTGGTGAGCTTCCTGCGGACACTAAGGTGTACCCGGGTCACGAGTATACTGCCGGCAATGTCAAATTTGCCAAGACGGTGCTGGACAACGATGCATTGGCCAAACTCGACAAGTACACCAGGGAAAACAAGCATACGACTGGTGTTTTTACCATTGGCGATGAGAAGACGTTCAACCCGTTCATGATGACGAGCAATGCGTCTATACAGAAGCGGGTAGGCGAGCGCGACGCCGTTGCCGTCATGGCCCGTCTACGAGAGATGAAGAATGCCATGTAACACTCATTATAATATATATCTAGCCATTCATTAACCTTTTATGGTACTTATTGGGAATATATAGTAGTAAAATTTCTCGATCCCACGGCAGGGCGGGTGTGCTACTGTATCAGCAACCCAATCAGCCTTGAGAAAGATGTGACTATATCTCTGCTGTCCACACTCGAAATTCAATTGAAGAATCTGAAAGTGAGCTCTAGCGATTTTTCAGAGAAAGTGGATACTCTTTTTGAGTATCCATAATACTATCGGAAGATCAAAAATTTTTCAGCACCGGTAAACCCTTTTATATGGCCAATTTTTCATTCTCAAATATACCGCATGCCGTGATCATATATTCACTGCCAAACTTTTACTACACTATCAGGATCAATAGGTGCTCTTTCGACCGGTACTTAATTTCTGCCATATGGTGCTGGCCAGAGGCGATTGAGCCTGTTAATGTTGATTCGTAAGCAGCCAGTCCCTCAAACTCGCCGTGGCTCCGCTTCGCGGAGGTCCTATACCTGTTCCTGCAATATGGCTGATCCGCAAACGGCATACAACGCTCTCGGCCTCAGAACTTTTATAGTGCTATGCATATTGTTATTTTAAACATAATACTGGAGTGCTATTACGAGGATACTATTACTGGGAGCCTACTACTGGTACTACTGGGAGTCTACTAATGAGAGCCTATATACGACTCAATTAGTGCGGCACTACTGTGCAACACTTGTTCCTTCTGTTGATCTTTTCATCGTATCGATACTTGATACGTTAGTTCAGTTGAGGCTGCCCTATTCAAACGCAGTTATAAGTACTTAATATAAATGGGCTCACCTCCAAATGCAATGAAGTGAGAGTTTTTCAAGGCTATATGCAGGAAAATGAGATGCGCCTCATGATATGCGGCGCACTGCCCCACACGTACTGATATGGATATACCAGCAGCCAACGTATCTCGACTCAATTCTACTCCAGTACCCTAACAGCACACCTCCGCGAAGTGGAGTCACAAGAGCTCAAAAAAAACAGTTGCGCGTACTGTACTACAGTGTACAGCACTGAGAGGCATGGCGAAACGTGACAGCCGGGTAACCCAAGAATCACTTGAGCGCAGCATGCAGACAACACCACGCAGCATCAAGCACACAGCCTCTGGGGAAGACCAAGCCTAACTCAGCGAGGCAACGTGTACTTTTAACGGATCAAATACTATATCTTGTGCGTATATATTAACCGACTGACTATAAAATAATGTCAGGGAAGAAGAAGGAGGAAGAAGAGCTCACTTTGCAGGAGCCAGCCCCTGAGCCAGTGACTCCAGAGAACAAGTCTTCGGACAAGGAGGAGGAGGAGGAGGTCAAGGAGACCGAGCAGAAGGATGAATCGCTTCCGGAATACAGCGACAAGATCGATCGCGTAGAGGAACTAGAAGCCGCCCAGGCGGCAGAAGCTGATAAGGAGGAGATTGCACCTACCCCACCGCCCAAGCCGCCGCGGCCTGTGTCGCCGTTTGCGAGGGCCATGGCGCAGTTGCAGGAGGCTTTCCCCAACACGGAGGAGTCTGTCATCAGGGCTGTCCTCGTTGCTAGCGGGGGCAAGCTCGATCCAGCGTTCAATGCGCTGCTGTCCATGTCTGATCCAAGCTTCAAGCCCGACGCCGTGATCAGTGCAGACAGCCCGGGGATCCAGGCGGGCGCTGAGGAAGAACAGCGACGGCGCCAGCTAGAGGAGGACGAGCGGCTAGCGAGACAGCTGGCCCAGGAGTACAGCTCGCCACACGGCGGTCCGGGCCAGTACCAGTCGTCGAGCCGCGTGCGCCAGCAGGGGTATACTGGCCGGTACGACGAGCCGCAGCCGCAGCAGGAGCGGTCCTTCTTCGACGACGACTTGCCGGAGATAAAGAAAAATCTCCATGAAGGGTTCCAGGAGACGAAGAAGCAGGTGTCTTCGTGGATGGCCAAGCTCAAGAAGAAGATTGACGAGAACAGCCAGAACAATGGCGGGTTCTTTGGCGGTCCACGCCAGTACTCTGACGACGAAGATTACTACGGCCCGCCTAGACGAAGCTCCCAGCAGGCTCCGCGAAATCGCGGGTACTACGACCGAGACCCGGACGAGATCTCGGACGACTTCCACGGCATTTCGCTGCACGACAATGACTCCACCAACCCGCCCCCCATGCCGCGGCGGCGAGTCAGCGCCCTCGGCGAGACCGCGGCGCCCTCCAAGCCTAACAGCAACGGCCACAACGTTAAGTGGGAGCCCTTGAACGCCTCCAAGAAGGACGACGTGGAGGAGGACCCCTTCTTCATTGGTGAAAGCGATGACGAAGAAGACACTACCCCTGCCACTACTAATGCCACCAAAACAACCACAGCCAAGAAGTAAACAATAAACTTCCCCTCCAACTCACCGCCCTCTCCTCCCATGAAGTACTGCCAGGGCCAGCCCTCTTTGCGCAGAATACTGATCTATTTTTCCGCGTAGCGGAGCCCCAACATCGGGGTTTTGGGGTATGTTCGAGGGCCAGCCCTCGAGCTCCCGTAGCTGGGTACAGCGTTATAAACTTTAGTTAGAGCGTGACAAACTTTTAGTAAGACTGTAACAAACTCCCAACTTGTAACGAAAGCTCCCAGCATAACGCATTACAACACCCCCCTTACAACCGAAATCTCCGCGAAGCGAAGCCCTTAGTGGGGGACAGGTCCCCATGAAATATATATTCCTTAAGGTGTATTCACTGTGGTGGTCAATTGATCTATTCCATCACGTAACGAAGACACCGGGGGGATTTGGGCTACGAGGAAGGTGTGTCTTGCTCCAGGGGAGATGGCAGGGGTTCAGGGGCTAAAACAGTTCTACTGTAGGGAGGAGGTAGTTAGATGAAACAGACCAGCTGTTTGTATTTTTGAAAGTTATATACAACACCTAAAAAAACCCAAAATGAATGAATGAATGCGATAAGTTTTAGTTGACGAAGGACCAGGAGATCTCGACACGGCCCTCGGACTCGTCGGCGATCTGGTTGAAGGCGGCCGGGGAGAGGTCGAGGTCACCAGAGTTGCAGCCTGGGCACATGTCGACAACGGTCACCTGGACGGACTTGGAGCCACGAGTGATGTTGATCTTCTTGCCGCAGACGGGGTTAGAGTTGGAGAAGCCAGTCTGGGACCACTGGACGTGGTTCAGGGCACAGATGAAGTCAGCCTCGGTCGAGGTCTGGCCGCAGGCACCCAGGCCCGGGGTGTAGTAGGTAGCGTCACCGGTGAAGGTACCGCTGTCGGCACCGGAGCTAGAGGAAGAGGAAGATGGGGCAGCAGCGGACGAGGTCTCAACGGACGAAGTAGCTGGGGCCTTGGAAGTGGTGGTTGGCTGTGGGGCCGGGGTGCTGGAGCTGGAGCTAGAGCTAGAGCTAGAGCTAGAAGAGCTGGAGCTGGAGGAGCTGGAGGAGCTGGAGGTGGTTGGAGCTGGGGCCTGCGAGCTCGTGTGTGCCTGGGAAACGGTCTGAATGAAGTTGTTCTGCTGGGCAACCTGCGAGGAGGAGCTTGCGGCAGCGGACGACTGTACAGCAACAGAGGACGACTGCTGTGGAGCCGAAGTCTGCTGGGCAACGTTGACACCGGTCGAGACTGGGGTGATCACGGTGGTGTATGGGGTGCCGTTGCCGTCGACGAAGACAACCTCGTTTTGGTAGAGGACCTTAGTAGCGTGCACCACCTGGGTGACGTAGTCCCGCTTAGCGTGCTGGTGGTGGGCCAGCGGAGTGGCCATAGCGAGTGGGACAATAGCAGCGAGAGTAGAGAACTTCATTTTTGTAAGGAATGTACTGGTTAGAATAAAGAAAGAATGAACGACTAGCGTTTAGTAAAGGAAAGTGTTGATGACCAAAAAAAAGGGGGACATGCAGGCCAGTATTTATACATTATGCAGTGGCGCGGGTCCGTGGAAGATTAAACGAATATCCTCTTTTCAGATGTCTTGTCGCAGTTCCAGATGCAGTGAACCTGTCTCACTACATGAGGCCGCTTTTTCCCAAGGGGGAAGTCGCCCTACTGCGTGCGCGCGCTCTCACTGACGCGGCTCGCGCCTCAGCAGTGCAGCGAAAATACTGCATTGTATTACTCCTAGGGGTACTACAGTGCGCTAACATAAATGGCGTTATGTAGGCGTGCACCGTGACAGGCGGCGTACTGCTGGTAGTCCACAGGTACCGCCTCCCCCTACTTCGTACTCCTGTACAGCATAGTGTAGTGCTACACACACCGCGTAACAGGGGTATACTACGAAAGGGGGGAGGGCCACCCTGGTACACGAACCACAACAGATCCCCCCCTATAGGAAACAGTGAGGCCATTATTGGCAGTGTTCCTCCCATATCGGGCCCATCTCGAGACAGGTCGTAGACAACAGTGAGACCGGTTCAGGCCGAAGATTCAACGGTTTTTTTTATTGGTCCACATTCTACGCACACCGTGACTATGTATACGCCCGCTGGTTGCCGAGACAACGCCGCGCGCCGCAATCCCCCGAGGCGCGCGCCTTTTCGGAATGCGCTCGTCGTCCCGGCTCGCTGCCGGGTGGGCTTTCTTTCGAGATCGGTACGTTCTGTGTGGAATTGAGGGGACCGGACCCTCCCCCCCAACCTCCCCTGTGGCTCCGCTACGCGGAGGGTTAACCAATTCTCATGACTAGGGGGACCCTCCGCGAAGCGGAGCTCCGGGAGCTCGAGGGCTGGCCCTCAAAACAGGTAATATTGTACCTTGCGTAGCTCCAGGAATGGTTCTCGAATGATGCACAGGATCCGAGAGGTACTTGGAGAGGGGGACGCCCAAACCCCCAATGGGATACCGTTGCACGGTGAACTCTCCTCGAAGACAATTTCAGCAGTGAAAAAAAAAAAGGACAATTTCAGCAGTGCTAAGAGAAGACAATTTCAGTAGCTTCTAAGAGAAGTCCAAAGATGGGAATGTTGTTAGACAGATTACGTACAACAGGACACAGCCTCTCAAGGGTGTCTTCAATTAAAATCTCTTGTAATTTGGCAAGATTTGATCGAGATGAAGTGGTCGGGGCGTGTTCACCGATACCGGGTCACAGCCAAGATGAGAACTTTTCATCTCACACATGTTTGGTACAACGCATCCGCTTAATCTAGCATACGGCATAGACGGGATAGCAGTACCGGCAGGTTATCCAGTTTGTGTAGCACACTCAGTGAAAATGTTCGCAATGTATACTTCACTATACATGTTTGTAATTGCACTCGGGATAACTAAGTCTAGATCCGGCATAGAGTGGGTGAATCACAGTGCTACGCTATCACCGTACATTGCCGTAAAGGTGTGCCGTACCGATGGGAGGTGTGGCCCGTTATCCGTCAGGGACCAACACACCACAACGCTCACAACTGTAGCTGGTCACACAGGGGTAGCCAGGAGTCGCCTAGACCCGACTACGACTTCACCAGCAGAACACATTGTACTGAGCAGTAGCGGTAGTTTTGTTCCCATAGTTGCAATGAATTATACATGGCATTTTTAAGCTTCACGATATCTCCGCGGCCCGGCAATAAAAATGTCGGGTAGAACTAACCCGTCGGCCCATGGCGCGCGGCTCGCCATTTCGCCCCCTCTCGACACCTTACCGACTTCGCCAAAGAAAGCGCAGGACTTAACGGCTATCAAATATAAATCCAGAGAGAGGAGGATAACGCTCCGAATACCGACCCAGTGTATTTATTATCCGATATCTCCTGCTAGGAGGCTATTACCACCCAACCCCGCCAAGACCATCAGGTAGATTTGGCAGCTTTGGTAGCCCCGTGGAGAGAGAGAGAGAGAGAGAGCAGAGGCAATGGACCCAACTCTTGCGCCAGACTTTATACCCCCCTCCGAGCAGAAAGAGCACCAGAAGCAGTCGCGCCGCCAGCAAATCAGCACCCAGATCCCCAACTTCTCGCCCATCCAGCCCTACGTGCTCGAAGACTACGACGACTCGTCCATTGACTACCCGGTCAAACGCGAAGCGCAGAAGAAGACCAAGACGGACCCAATTTCACCTTCAGATATCCCCGTAGACATCCCTCGCTCTAGATCAGCCATGTCCGCCGAGGTCTCCCCGACGGCATCACCACCGCTGGCCGAACCCGTCTCGCGGAAGCCCTCGGTACCTCCTCCGGGGTCGGCGGGCCAGACGCCCTACACGGCTGACCTCGAGGAGGTCCCCTCGGGCGTCGTGCGCCAGGCCAAGTCGCTCGACAGCTATGAATTCCCAAGCCACCGGCTTCAGCCGTCGCTGTGCGACGACGCCAAGAGCCCGCTGGTGCTCGTGGCGTGCGGCTCATTCTCGCCCATCACCTACCTGCACCTGCGCATGTTCGAGATGGCCATGGACCAGATCCGCGAGCACACGCGCTTCGAGGTCATTGGTGGATACTACTCCCCGGTCAGCGACAACTACAAGAAGCCCGGCCTCGCTCCGGCCCACCACCGGGTGCGCATGTGCGAGCTCGCCTGCGAGCGCACCTCGTCATGGCTCATGGTCGACGCCTGGGAGAGCCTCCAGCCGCAGTACACGCGCACGGCGCTTGTGCTCGACCATTTCAACGAGGAGATCAACGTCAAGCGCGGCGGCGTTGAGACCGCCAGCGGCAAGCGCAAGGGCGTCAAGATCATGCTGCTAGCCGGTGGCGATCTCATTGAGTCCATGGGTGAGCCCAACGTCTGGGCCGAAGACGATTTGCATCACATTCTCGGCCGCTACGGCTGCCTCATCGTCGAGCGTACCGGCTCCGACGTGCGATCCTTCCTGCTTTCGCACGATATCATGTACGAGCACCGTCGGAACATCATGGTCATCAAGCAACTCATTTACAACGATATTTCCTCGACCAAGGTGCGCCTGTTCATTCGTCGCGGCATGTCCGTGCAATATCTCCTGCCCAACTCGGTCATCCGCTACGTCGTCGAGCACGGCTTGTATCTAGAATCCGAGCCCGTAAAGCAAGTCCTCAGCGAGCGAGGCGATTGATTTATTCCGCTAGTAATTTGTAATTATATCCCCCCCCCCCTTTTACTGCGCAATTGGCTATAATAGATGCCTATTGTAATTTACTACATTGTACTGCCACCCTGAAGGGTCGATTATAAGGGGTGCATAAACGTACTTCAATTACTGCCATTCATGCATTATAGGGCTACAGTTGCGTAGTACTAACCCTTGCTGGGGTATAATGATACAGTGATATAATGGTGACGCAATTGAACTCTTCCGAGTGCTTCTCTTGGGGGGGGGGGGGGGGGGGGCCAAACCCCCCGTGCCTCCACTTCGTGGACTTCAGTTGATCTTAATATGCTCGATTTTTGAACCGTGATTCGTAGCAACGCTCACTAGGACCTCCGCGAAACGAAGCTATAAGGGGTCTGGGGGTCTGGGGGGCACCCCCAGATGGAAGCCTCGTTATCTCTTATGTACCGGTATTGCATATAGCACTATACTAAGTCTACCCGGCGTTGCGATACTATTAATGGATACTATTACTGTGGCACTTACTTGGAGTGTTCGGAGGGGCTTCAATAAAACAGTTTGTCTCATCCTGGACGAGCATGGAACTCGGAGAACCACATCATAGTAACATGTCTAGCAGTAGTACCTGTATCTCCATCCCATTATTAATGGCCTAGTATCAGTGGCCCGGATAATATATTCCGATAAGAGCGCCCCAGTAATAGTATCCCTGAAATAGTAAGTAAGTAATACCGTCCCTCCAATAGTGTCCCAGCATGCAAAAGACAGTGTCCTAGTAATTACCGTAACGATGTGTTTTTTTGCTAAGTCTTTTAAAGTTTATGCTAAGTCTTTCAAAGTTTATGGGCCAATTCTTATAAATTCTGAGGACCAAATCATGTACACTGTGATGGTATCCTGACAATACAGTATCCCCAAGTGTCACGGTAGTGCTAGTACGGTAGTATTTCCGTATCTAAATGGTCATTTATGGCAAAAGTGTACAAAGACTATTAAAGGTACATAACTACCATTTATAAACGTTAAAGTTGGCCATACTACATGCACCGGCAATGTATGGTACCGGTAGTATCGGCAGTGGGACCGTCGTCGACATCACGAAAAACTATTCTGCGCAGACCAGGTATTCTCGATGGAAGCAAGACAGGCATATCGGCAGCTCGTGCGATATGGCCTGAAAGCTGTCAGATATAAAGCGGCAGAGAAGCACGCCTACCTGGGACTGCTCCGCAGACGGTTTCGAGGGAATATCGAACCAGTGGATCCGACAGCTCTAAACAACACTGTCACAATCGTGCGTAATGCGGCTATTCATGGCGGAATGGAATTGCAGCTGCTGCGAAACATTGTCCATGTAGAATGGGGCAGATATGCTTTGCGACGAAAGATCTACAACGAATCGAGCGACCGTGTATATTCGAAATACCAGCGTACAATTGATGCCTTGAACCGGTCTATGAATCTTTGTATTTGACCCACTTTACAATGTTTTGCCATGAGCCCATTATATAATGTTTTGCCATCCCGAGAAGTTGTGCATGACTTTCGTATAAATAAGGCGATGTAATATTGATCAGATCATAAAGAGATCAAGATCGATCAGCCGAGACTATACAACTTTGATTTACCCTCAACTCACCAGCAGCTTGATCCATTATTCATGCTATTGATGCATTCTCTCAATGCTAAATGTATTGTACCAGGATAGACATTGTTATACGCTATTCTAGATAGTTAAGATATTATACGCTACTGTGGATAGTTGAGATATGTACGCTGCTGTATACAATAGCTAGTTGAGTGACCTCCCCAACTAACCACCCCAACCACCAATAGACTACGGTACTGCCCTTCGTCAACGCAATTTCCACCAGATTATTGATTGGTTTCTCAGTCCATAAATTTAAAGGTCTAAAATGCCGCACAGCACAGTGTATTGTACCACTATAGCACCATCGGGTGCGGCTAAACACAGCCGGTTTATATCTCCACTGTCACGTGACCGGACCAATTTCGAGGTCATTTCCGAGGCAGTTCAATGACGACAGCTTACTAAAGTCTCTCGCCGCAGCAGCCGTGGATCGAGAGGAATATGGAGCAATACATAGCCAGCTTGCGGCTGCCGCCGCTGGCCGACATCATTCAGAGTATGCAGGAGTTTGCGGAGCTGGACCACGATCTCTTCGTCGACGACTTGGACGATGAAAGTGGAGAGAAGCCGCAAATGTCGGGTGACAGCGGGGAAGAGGACGATGATGACGATGGCCACCATGCGGACAGGGAAGACGTCGCTACGGACAGTGGCGGTGAAGAAGATGGAGACGAAGACGAAATAGAGGAGATGGACTTCATAGGAAGGCTGCCATTTCTCTCCTCACGAAGGCCGGTCTTTTCGTTCGACTACACCCAGACCTGGCTCTACAACCAGTACAGAAGCTTCCACGGCGAGCCGAGAGGAATTGTGCCTGCCACTGAGCCCGAGGCGCCGCCTCCTATTCAGCAGGTCGAAGTCTCGCGCCCCCAGAGAGTCCTGGCCCGTCAGAGGTACCGCCGCAACACCGGGGAGGTTGATTCAGCGATCATGACGCCTAAAGAAGAGTTGGCGCTTGACCAGCCGGTCACGGAGTCCATGTTGCGATCCAAAATCATGGAGATCAAGAAGCTCAACGTTTCGGACCGCGAGCGCGACCGGCTGGTCCAACGGCTCATGACTGCGCACTACTACCGCCTTCGGAACACGTCTGAAGGTCTTTTGGCCGCTGTACAGGCAGATAATGCCGAATCATCTGTAAAAGATGAACCTGTCGTTGGTGCGGAAGACCTCGTAAAGACATACCATGACAAGGAAGCGGGCATTTTGGGGTGCAAGCATTACCAGCGCCGATGCAAGGTTGAGTGTTCGACGTGTGGACGGTGGTACACCTGTCGCATGTGCCACGATGCTGTAGAGAACCATACACTTGTGCGGCCGCAGACTCGGCATGTGCTGTGCATGCAGTGTGGCACTCCCCAGGCCTCCTCCAAGAACTGCACCAAGTGTCATACGGAGTTCGCCCGCTACTACTGCGACGTGTGTAAGCTGTGGGACGACGCGCCAGACAAATCGATATACCACTGTCCCGACTGTACGATCTGCCGTATCGGCCGCGGACTGGGCATTGATCTGTTCCACTGCCCGACCTGTAACGTGTGCATGTCCATTGAGCTCGAGGGCCACCACAAATGCATTGAGCACTCGACCGAGTGCAATTGTCCCATCTGCGGAGAGTTTATGTTCACCTCTACCGAGACGGTCGTGTTTATGAAGTGCGGCCATTCTATCCACCAGTCGTGTTATCTAGAGCACGTCAAGACAAGCTACAAGTGCCCGACTTGCGCGCGATCTATTGTTAATATGGCTGCTCAGTTTCGCATTCTGGACCAGGAGATAATGGTCCAGCCGCTTCCAGAGCCGTACGACCAGTGGCGCTGCATTATTGTGTGCAATGACTGCTCTGCTAGATCAGACGTCCCGTTCCATTTCCTCGGGCTCAAGTGCGCTAATTGCGGCAGCTACAACACGGCTCAGCTGAAACTGATCAAGCCCGAAGAAGACCCTGCCTGCAATGAAGGCCGCACTACTAATGATGATTATAATACCCTCATGTTTTCTCCAGAAGCATCTCGCCCGGCGTCTGGCGTCGCCACACCGCAATTGCTGCCCCCTCGACATGTCGACATCGTTGATATTTCCGAGCAGAGCGACTTTGACGAAAACGACGACGCAGAGGAGCAGACCGCCAACGAAATCTTTGCTAATTTATTCAACCGCCTCTCCCTCAACCGCCCCAACTCGCGCCCTACATCTCGTGTATGGAATACTTAATGTATATATTCCCCCCCTCCCCCTCCCCTTTCACCTTATTCACTGCAGCCCAGGGGGATTTTCAAATCCCCGCAAGTAGTATGCTGCCAGCCGTGTCGTCGAGGGCCAGCCCTCGAGCTCCTGTAGCTGCGGACCAGTCCCAGACCCCTGATATTAAGGAAGCTATGACCATAATACCCAATTCTCTCCGCGAAGCAGAGCCCCAGGAGGGTTTGAGGGGGGAGACTGGTCCCCCATTGTTACTAGGAAGAAATAGCAGTGCGATGTAAAAATGTTCATGAAAATGCTAAATTACAGACGGTTTCGGATGTGAACACCACCGTCAATAGGAAGAATAACGCCATTGATATAGTTGCCGGCCGGGGAGCAGAGGTAGACGGTAGCGCCAATGATGTCCTCCTTGACGCCCAGTCGCTTTCGTGGGTTGCCCTTGACAATGTTGTCACCGAGACGCTCGAGTAGGCCGTTGGACATCTTGGACGGGAAGAAGCCTGGAGCCAGAGTGTTGACGGTAATGTTCAATGGACCCAGCTCGGAGGAGAGGATCTTGGCAACGTGGTGGATGCCGGCCTTGGAGGCGGCATAGCCGTAAGTGCCGCCGCCCATGCTTGGAGTGATACCGGCAGTAGAGCCAGTGATGAGCACTCGCGATGGGTCCTCAGCAGTGCCAGACTGGGCCAGCAGCTTGTGGAACAACTGGACAGAAGAGAAGACGCCTCGCACGTTGAGGTCAAGGACCTTGCCAATGGCGGAGTCTGGGTGGGTCTCGAGGTCCTGTCCCCAGGTAGCGCCGGCGTTGGCGATGAGGATGTCGAGCTTGGACTCGAGAGCCGAGTAGTCCTTGAACAGCTTCTCGCAGCCCTCTCGCTTGCCGAGATCAGCAGGCAGGGAGTAGGCCCGGCCCTTCCAGCCATTCTTCTGGGCGAGAGTGTTGAGCTCGCTGACGGCCTCCTCGCAGGCCTTGGCCTTACGCGACGAGATGTAGACCTTGGCGCCGCCAGCAGCGAGGATGCCCTCAGCCATGTAGAGACCCAGGCCTCGGGAACCGCCCGTAACAAGGGCGATCTTGCCATTCAGGTTGAACAGTTCAGCGGACATGTTGAATATATTCCTATCTGTTGTTTTATGATTGAACTGGCCGTATTTATTGTAGGGGGTTGATCTGATTTATATACGCTGTACCCCGGAGTGGTCCCCGCAGTCTCGGTAACAAACTTACCTCGGTGATGACTTGCCGCGGAGAGAACCATCTCCACGCCAGGGCGGTATACTACACGGACCCGGTAAATCCCTTTGCAATACAGACAAGAGGATCACGGACACGGCTGGAATTAGCGGCTCAGATAGTTTGTTCGGGAGATTGCTCAAATGGTTTTGTAGTATCTACCTTGAATGGTTTTGTGATGCGGTGTGGAGATGTGCGGAGCTAATGATAAAGGAGTTGGCGGTACGAGTATCGCACTACGGTCTATCTCCGAGCGCTAGTACTGTTGAATCGCTTTTTTCCAGCTGCAAGAGATCCGAGTTTTACAGACGACTCGGTAGATCATTAATTCGAGATGAAGAGGGGTTTACGGGGCAATTTGTCAGCAGTGGAATCCCCTTGGAGGTGGAGAGGATCAATATTGAGCTAGCATTCCGTGGTAATGAAGCTGATTTTGTTCGGCTAGCGAATTATGCGGTTAGCTGTTTGTTCTATGACAAGGTATGTAAGCTTTGCAGTGGAATGGAGAGGGTATTAGGTGGTGATGATAATGCCGAAGAGGATGAGTTAATTGCGATGTTGAGCCGATATCTGGCCAGGGATGGTGAGGAGGAGGGTGTTTTGAAGCATAGCTTGATGCGCATTCGGGATTCGCAGCGTGTAAAGCCGTTTTGTGTTTTTTTTGCTTGATATTTCGTTATATATCCGCTTGACTTCTGCTTGGCTACCAGATAATATCAATCATCGATGATTCATCTCACACTGTTATTCAATGAACATCGCTTGCTTCAAACAGCCAGTACAAAGAATAATAATATTTCAGTAATAATAAAAATAATAATCTATTGGCGTCTTGTTGGGGCCTTAGGCCAGAGACATCATTGAAATACTTATACATATAATTTTTCAAAATATAACAAATCATTCCATATCAATTGGGTCCCTTTGCGGTACCGCATTTGCGTCGTGAGGATTGCTTACCCCCCCCCCCCCCCCCCCCCGAGGGTCCGGGAAACAGTTCTCGTAGGAGATTAAAAACCGGACACCCTAATATTTCAGTAATAATAGAATATTAACCAAAGGCTTGCGATAGTGTATTAACAACTTTGGTAACTCAATAACCGTCAAGGAATTGTTCCTGGATGATATCGAGGATATTTTCTACCGTAGAAAAATACTATATATACCGTAGTTAGTAGATGAAAATGATCACATATCTAGTTGCAAGAATTGAACATTCTCTCAGTATTGCCAGGGATACCCTGGTACACTGGAAACCTTACCGGCTAACAGTGGTAAGGTACAAAGTAATTATACTGGGTCAATGGTAGTTAGTTTCAAAATAAAATTCAATAAAATGATAATTTCCGCTCTCCGAAAGGTTAATTGATTCCTCAGGTAGCAGCCATAAATGTCCTGTTATACGAGCAGTACACTTCCGGTAGTTATTGACATTGTGGTAAATGGTTTCAGTTTGAGACACAATCTGTTTTATCCAGGTACGTAACCCGTTATATTGGACAATCTCAGATATGCCGATGATTTGGTATCTGTTCCGGTATATCGAATATCGAATTAGAATAATTTTTAGTTTACATAGAACTGCAATCACTTGTTGGATTTAGGAATCATAATCTCAGTAAATAAGACGAACTGACCCCGTATCGGCTTAGGAAATCTGAATCGTCCAGTATGTCGGAGATCCCAGATCACCGTATGTACGCATGTTAGATGTGTAGCCGATAAGGCACAACCATCTGATGTTAGATGGATTTGTTTTACCAGTACTTTTATTTGTGACTTTGCATGCTTCGACTAGTATCGTTTGTTCTAGGCAATGGACTTTGATTTATTCAACATCACTGTTGCTGTATTTGGGACCTGGTATGGCATTATATTATCAAGCCATTGGATTGCGGGGAGGGGGGAGGGGGTTGAACAGCTGAATACCACTGGTCGTACTCTTACCTAGCCCTCTAAACAGACATTCAATCTAGCTATACTATCAATAGTTAACTAATTGAAAATGAGGTCCCATAAAATCAAATAGCCGACTGACTGTATTGCCAATCTCGGTGAATTTCAATACATCAAAGACGAGTACACTTTAAGGAAAGGCAATACAAAACTCCGCGAAGCAGAACTTCAAGGGGGTTGTCCCCCCAAGAATTACACAGTCCAAAGATGTATATGTATTAACCTATCGCGATGAGCCGCATGCATAGATCTGCGCGCCGCTTGATCGGCTCGAATCTTTCCCTTACCCAAACTCCATCTCGTAATTAACGCATTCCAAGTCTCAGCTACGTCAACGAGCATTGCCCATCTGGTGATAGAGCCTCCCCCGATCCGTCGGAACGGCAAAGCAACCCACCAACGGAAGGTGGATCTCTACGGTAACGAATCCGGTAATGGTAACCAGTGTCCTGGGACATGCAACACGGGTCTAGCCCACACACATGAGTGATGAACCCATCTCATCGATTGCTCCGATGCGGACCAAAGAGCCACAAATCCCCGGTGCGAAATAGTCTGCGAAGCCCAAGGAAACACACGAACTGCCCGCCAGGCCTCCACGGCCCCGTTCATGGCCTCGTTCCCGGCTCCGGCGGGCCATTACGGGCCTAGGCGGTGGGGTGGTGTTCTGAACTCCGATCATGTGGCTATCCGTGTTGGGTAAGACGCACTACTCAGCACAACCATATGCCAGGGCCATCACCATTGAATTTTCCCAGCCCCCAACGCCCAACCACTGCGACCTATCCGACCCACCTGGCCCTAGCGAGCAGCTAGACGGAACAAAAGACGAATCCACCAGCCCGGGACGGGATATTTTTTGTTGCATTTTTCGAAAAGCACCCTGCCCATAGACGAACACATCGCAGGGATAATATTAATGGTCGATGAACTCGCTCCAGTACATCTCTAACCAGGTCGACTCGCTCATCGGCAACCGCAAGGACGCGGTGGACCAGGTGCTCGACCGGGCGCCCGTCTACGGTCTCGACACCGCCATCGCAGACGAGGAGTCGCTGTATAAAGAAGAGACGGTGGAGCCCGAGGCGGACGAGAAGGCGCCGCTGCTCGAGCCCAAGGCCGAGCAGTTCATTAGATCGGAGAGCGTGCTCGTCTCGGTGATGCTCTACGTACCGCGCATGGTCTACTTCATCCTCGCCGCGCTGTTCACGCCGTACAAGGCGGACAAGCGCGAAGTGTCGTCCTCCGAGCCGTACTCCAAGAGCCGCTGGCTGGGGTTGGTGGTTCGAACCTCGACCCCGCCGCCCCCCGTCGCACCGCCAGAGGAGCTGAGAAGGCGCCTGCAGAGCCCTTACGGCAAGTCTGTGCGGCTTCCGCGACAGCACAGGCCCTCTTCTAGCATTTCAGGCATGGCCGGCGCCGAGTCGCGCATTCTGTTTCCGAGCCGGCCGTTGCTGCCCAAGCACACACCAACCAGGACGCTGGTCCTCGACCTCGATGAGACCCTCATCCACTCGCTGAGCCGCAGCTCCAAGTACAGCCAGGGCCAGATGGTCGAGATCAAGCTCGACCCGAGCCAGCTGGCGACGCTCTACCTCGTAAACAAGCGACCGTTCTGTGACCAGTTCCTCCAGGCGGTGTCGCAGTGGTATCGTCTCGTCATCTTCACCGCTTCCGTCCAGGCCTACGCGGACCCCATGATCGACTGGCTCGAGCAGGACCGCAAGTACTTCCACAAGCGGTTCTACCGCCACCACTGCACGCAATCGCCGGGCGGCTACATCAAGGACCTGAGCCTCGTCGAGCCGGATCTGTCAAGGGTGCTCATTTTAGATAACTCGCCCGTCTCGTACACACACCACAAGGAGAACGCCATCGGCATCGAGGGCTGGATCTCCGACCCCTCGGATCACGCTCTGCTCAACCTTGTGCCGCTGCTCAATGCATTGCGATATAGCACCGACGTGCGCTCGCTACTTTCACTCAAGAAAGGCGAAGACGCCTTTGCTGAGTGATAGAATACGCATTTCCTGTTTGTTTTTTGTTCATTTTGTAATTTATTAGACCCCGCATATATCAATCCACTTTTTCCAAAATGATCTCCCGCGAAGCCTCAGGGGGGTTTTTTACCAGGAGGAAGACTTTCCATTCGAGGGCCAGCACTCGAGCTCTCGTAGCCCCGCTTCGCGGAGGACCCCCTGGTCAATTGATTAGCCTCCGCAAAGCGGAGCCCCAGGGTGGTTTGGGGGGAGGGACTGGTCCCCCCCTACTTTGATGTTAATTCGTAGCTCCGCTAGGTGGAGATTTATGCAATGTAGCTATTTATTTTGTTGAAGATGCCGCTGAATCGCTTTTCGCTGTTGGTGGCCCTGCCTCCTCCCCCGCGCAACGGCTTGACAATCTTCGGGTGTGGCATGTCGTCGTCATGCACTATGGTCTGGTTCTTCTGCGACAGCAGAACCACCTTGTTCCGGAGGTAGGTCAGCTTCGACTCGAACTCCTCCGACTCTTCGAGCAAGGCCTGTTGCGACCGAATCAAAGACTGCTCGAGATGCTCAATACGCTCGTTGCGCGCCTGGAGCAGCTTATTTGACATGACAATGTCGTTCTTGAGGTCGCTGTTTTGCTTGACGAGCTTCTGCTGCACCGTCGTCAACGTCTCGAGGTTCCGCTGCAGCAGCGCCATGCGCCGTTGCTGTGACTTGTTCTTGATCGCCATGTTATACTGCTCCTTAGCCTGTTCAAGCGACATCTCGAGCTCAACTATACGCTCACATCGCTCCTGGAGCTGACGCATCAGCGAATGCTTGAACACGTCCGTGCCCGTAGACCACCGCTTCGTCGACGGAACTTCTTCTTCGCTCTCCTTGAGATCCTGCTTCTCCTTTTCGCTTCTCTCTAGTTGAGCATTGAGCTTCGCAAACCGCGGCTTGAGACCTTCCAGCAGCTCGTATGCAATATCGTATCTGTCATCACACTGGATCTCTTCTGCCGGCGTCTGGTGCTGCACCTGCTGGTACTTGAGTTCCTGGAGGTGTTCAAGAACCTCGTCGATGATGGCTTCGGGGCTCTGCTCGTAGTATTTGCCGAGCATCTGAGAAACCTTCCGTCGCTTGTCGCACAGCAAAGTCTTGCGGGTTCCAGATATCGCCTCAGATTCGCCCGCCTTCTCCTCCGAGGGCTCGGGGACCGCCATCTCCAACAGTCGCTGGCGCATTGCCCCAATTTCCTGGGAGAGCCGCCGATTCTCCTCACTGAGGCTCGTGTTCCGGATCATAACCTCTTGCTTTTCGTACTCTAGCTTATCCACTTGTAGGCGCATCGACTCGTTATCCCGCTCGCTGAGCACTGGAGTTGTAGATGCAGTGGAAGCTGTGTTCGTGGCAAAGTCGTCTACATCGCTGTCGTCGTCAAGCCTACTACTGGTAGGCGTCGCCGTCTGGAGCTCTCTGTCTCCCAGAGCAGGGCCGCGTAGGCTCGTCAGCTCAGCCTCCAGCTTGTGCACATATGCGTTGCGCGCGTCGAGCTGGGCTTGACACTTCTTGAGCATCTGCCGCAGCTCTAGCGGACTCAGCTCAGCATTGATCTTGGCCTTGTTCTGGATCGTCTTGGCTCGCACGCCGAATCGCAGAGTCGAGATGGTTTCAACATCGTTGAACTGCGACGGCGAGCAGTTGACGATGAGGCTTGTCCGCGAGTTGCCGCCCAGCGACTCTTGCAGAATTCGCGTCAGCTTCGAATCTCTATATGGCACATGGGTCGATTTGCCGTCTGTCAGCGAGTTAATGACCATGCCCAGCGCCGACAGCGACTTGTTGATCTTCTTGGCCTCTTCTAGTGTCCTCCCCTTGGCGCCCGTTTTGCCTACTTTTTCGCTACCGGCCAGATCCACTAAGAACAGCTGGCCCGACTTCTGGGTACCCGTTGAAATGCTCTTTTGCGACACGTTAATGACGAAAATGGAGTGGGACCGGCTGGACTCCTGGTTCATGTTGGTCGACGCAACCGCCCTCACTTTGGCGCCCTGGCGCATGACGTCGTACACCTCCCGGGCACTCGCTACGTACTCCTCGCTCAGGTCCTTGACGTACACGCCGCGCGCTTTGTCCTCGTGGATGGACAGATTGTCGTTGCGCGGGTCTAACAGATCTCGGATCTTCTCCATGTAAATCTCCATGTAACTAACGCGGACCATGTACTCAATGTCAGACGGCGAGCTCATAATCTCGTCAAAGATGCGATCTACGATTCGCGGAATAGCGCCGCGCCGCTCGTCATCGTCAATGTCCGGGCCCATCATGGTGTATGACTTGCCAGAACCAGTCTGGCCATATGCAAAGACGGTGCCATTGTAGCCGTTCATGAGGTCGTCGACGGTGACCTTGAGGGAGTAGTCAAACACCTCAGCCTGGGGCGCATTCTCGTCAAACACGCGGTCAAACGTGAACGTTCCCTTGAAGTCCCGGGACTCAATCTCACATGTGCTGTTCGAGAGAAACCGGACAACTTTCGGCGTGCCTGTCTCGCGCTCCGTTGTGTTCTCAGGCCGGAACCGGGCTATGACCTTGATATTGTCCCTTTGCTTGGTCTTCGCACTCATTTATGCCCCGGTTTTTAAACTTCCAACTTTCTCTCTATCCCTGGCCGGGTATATATAGTACTTATGGGGGCAAAATCGCGACCGGTACGCGCTCTCAAGCTATGTGTCTGAGGTGTTTCGAAAATGGCTGGAGAGAAATGAAATATGTGTGACCCAGTGTACCAGATAGGTGTGCGGTGGTTAACCACTGGACACGCCCGCCCTGCTGGGTGCCGCGTGCACACCAACCACCACAATTTAATTTTGCGCCGGGCAGGCGGGTCAATTACATGAACACGCCCTAATGCGGCTTGAATGGCTGGTCAGTTAATCCTGCATCGCAGGTGGGACAATAGTATTGTCTTTGTTCATCGAATAATATAGCCGATGGGCTCTCGGCTGTTTGGAAAATTGGTCATAATAGTATGGGCGATGGGCCCTTGGCTATGTGGACAATTGGTCATAATATGGCCACTCGACTGGACGGACAATTGGTCGTAAAATGATCCATATTATGAGTGTCACGCACCTTTGAGCTTGTACCGCGCTTGGGACAGGTGGTCGAGTTCAATTGAGGTCTCATCGAGCCAGCGCCGCACTAGTAAGGCTGTAATGGCAGACACGAGCGGTAGTAACCATATGTAGTCGAATCCTTTCCACGGGTGGTGTTTAATGTAGCCAGAGGCGGCAATGACCAGTGAGAACAACGCTGAAAGGATGGCCAGACGCGACGTGTGGCTCTGGTCTCGCGTAGGCACAAAGTGCAGGCTGTAGGCGGAAAGGGAAATAGACACGAGGGACAGTAGCGAAAGAACGCCATTGTTACGGCAGTAGGGCAGCAGAATGAACAGCGGAGTCGGAAAGAGCATGAGGGTAACGAACGCTAGTTTGAATTGCTCCTCTGACTCGTCTGCCTTTGACCGCATACTTTTCAGGATCCTCTCCTGCTCTACCGTAAATTAGCCAATCTGTCTTACAATCCGGCAGCTAGACAGTTTATAATCCACCAAAGCTCTGTTCACATCACAGTTCTTACCTTCTTCATCGTAGATATGCCCGTCCGAGTCGTCCGAGGCATCCTGATCCAGAAGCCGTTTCGTTGCCCTTCTTAGTCTAGACATGGGAAATACTACGCTATTCAACACCAAATTTAAAAACAATTCTCAAAAGTCTAACTTGTTTCGTCAATATTTCACGCCAGTCAAAAGGCGACGGCTTTGCTATATGTATTATGGATTCGGTGAATGTAGCAGAAATGATCTTTGAAGGGGGGGATGTAGTGGGTGGTGGTTGGCGATATGCAGATGGGCGCGCGCGAGAAAGGGAATGTGCGGCGCATGCGGCTGAGTGCGGCTGCACACACTTAAAGAATATCAAGCCGGTAGATGACAAATGGCTTGTACTCCATGTCGACAAGTGCGCCGTACTCCGAAAGATCGGTGTCACCCTTGATCTTGCCCTTCTTGTCCTTTTCGAACGCGTTACCACCCAGGTAGCCGAACTTCTGCACTAGAGCCGCCTCGCACTTGTCAATTGACTTGCCAGTTGGCGGCCGAATAGTGTTAGTGAGGAAGTTTGGTGGAAGACCGTACCGCAGGACACTCTCGACAAACACCCGCAGCGCTTTGAGATGGGCCCACGCCTGGATCATGTCTTCATACGCCGTTGCCGCGAGCCGAGCAATCTCGCCAAACAGCTTACGCTCCGTCTGGGACGCCACCTGTCGCTCCTTCCGCAGGTCGGAAATAAGCTCCTCCGAGTACTTGAATTCTCGTGGCACCCATCGGTGTTCTCGCACCTGGGTCAAAAACTCTGGGACGTACTTCTTGAACAGCGTCGTATTGTACAACGCAAATTCCGAATCTTCGGCAATAAGACTAGCGCTTCGAGGAACAACCATTGGGGCCAGAGTCTCGTACGCCTGTAGATACTCCTTTTTACTCGGCTTGGGCACGGCCACTAGCACTGTCTGAAGATATTCGCTGTCCTGAACAAAATGCTCTCTCTTGACGATATCGTGCAAAGACCTCACCGACAGGTTGCCGGTCTGTTTCCGGTCGACGGCAGACAGATTAGACTTGGCCGCGTTGTAGCTGTTGAACGAGTTTCGCACGTCCGAGTCTAATGCAGCCGTCTCTTTGGAGAGGAGGTCGACAAGCTCGGGGATCGGGCGATCAACCCGGTACTTCCCTGTGTTCCACGTGAACGTCTCCAAGTATTCCAGCGCAGACTTGTCCTTGACCCGCTTAGCCGCGGCCGTATGGCTCTTATTGCCGTCGTAGATGGACAAGATAATCTCGGCCGCCTTCGACACCATGCCGTGAAACTGGTTATCCAGCTTCGCCAGCTCCTCTGACTGCTGTACCAGGTTGTCCAGCGTGCCAATTTTGAAGTTGGGGATCTCAAACGTGCTAATGTCGCCGTGGCTGACCCCTAGGTTCTCCGTGTACCACTTCTCCAGCTGTGTCTGCGGGTCCCCTCCGCTTGGAGCCGCGCTGTATGGCAGGGACACAAGAAGAACGCTCGGAACATCCAATTGCGAAGGCATTACTCGATTACTTCCGCCTGAAAATTTGAATTAAACTGGGCCAACGGACTCTCAATCGCTAGCCTTTTGACCTTTCCAGCGAGTCCAATAAAGGGGAGCCTCCCACTACGTTCGTGCGTTCGTGATAACCCCCCTTTCGCCTGCGCAAGCGTTGGGACTTTGCAAAACGATTTTTTTTCGGTTGGAGACACACCCTGCCCAACCCACTTATCGATCGATAAAAAAAATTGAAAAATTGTTTTACCAATTCGGACGACGATGAGCAAGACGTTAGAGGAGAGGCTGAATAGCCATTCGAGTGCCTTCGATGGGCTGCTATCGCTGATTCCAGCAAAATACTACTATGACGACGATACCCAGAAGCAGTGGAGCAAAAGAAAGCAGTCGAAAGAGCAGGCTCGAGCCGCAAAGCGGGCCAAGTTTGATCCGGACTCGGTGAGCACCGCGCTTGATGTGAACAAGCAGAAGAGCAAGAAGAAGCAGGACGAAGAGGAGGAGGAGGAAGAAGAAGAAGAAGAGAGTGAGGACAAGGGGCCACAAATTCCAGTTGAGAGCGAGAGTGATGACGATTATGACGAAGAGATGATGGACGATAGCGACGATTCTTCGGAGCAGGCTAGTGGCGCGGCATCAGACGAAGAAGGCATGAATGTTATTTTCGACGACGAGGGGAATGAGATCGATCGATCTGAAGATGAAGACGAAAAAGAAGAAGAGGAAGAAGTAGAAGCAGAAGAGAAGGAAGCATCTAAACCAGAACCGAAGCAGAATGATAAACCTTCAGAGCCAAAAAAGTCCGAATCTACGAAATCCCAGGCTAAGCCAAAGAAGAATGCCGAAGGTATTAAAGAACTGCGAGAACGACTTCAATCGCGGATCCACGAATTGCGAGAGAAGCGAAAGGCGCCAGGAACAAATGCCAAAGGCGCCCCGCTGAACCGAGAAGCCATTCTTGAAGCACGACGAAAGAAGCAAGAGATGCAGAAGGAGAAGAAGAACCAGTTGAAGCGAAAACGCGACGAGGAAGAAGAGGAAGCAACCCGAAAAGCCGATGAATCGATTGCTGAGGAAAACGACTCTGCTGAAAATGGCGGAGACTTGTTGTTCAGCCAGGTGCTGTTCAATGACGGCGAGAAGCTGACTGCAGACCTCAAAGATATCAAAACCGAACAGAAGAAGAAAAAGCGAGACCTTCTGGGCCAGCTGAAGCATATAGAGGCCAAGAAGGCGAAGATCGCCAAGCTGGATCAGGAAAAGCAGGATAAAATTGCTGAGAAGGCTCAGTGGAGTAGAGCAATTAAGCATGCCGAGGGCGAGAAGGTTAAGGACGACGAAAAGCTGCTCAAGAAGTCACTCAAACTGCAGCAGGATAAGAAGAAGAAGAGCGAGCGAGAGTGGAAGGAGCGTGAGGCTACCGTTAAGAAGAACATTTGGGCTCGTCAAAAGAAGCGAGAAGATAATCTGGCAGCCCGACGGGAGATGAAGAATTCCAAGGGTAATAAGAAGGGCGGAAAGAAGCGAGCAGGGTTTGAAGGCAGGTCCGGCAAGAAGAAGGCCAGGAAATAATGCATATATATACTCAAGTTGTATATATTTATGGTATTGGATAATTGCTCTTTCTATCCTGGCATCCCTATCCTGTCATCCACTTTATTTTATTTTACAAAGTTACGAAATCTATATGGCACCGGTATTTCTTTCCTGCAAAGTTAAATCTAGCCAATGATTTATTCAGTACTTTCAGCACTTTCAGTACTGTACTTTCAAGCATACAATACCATTTACAACTTACCGTATTGTGTTATCGCATTTTATCGTCCATTTTCTTAGGGTGCGTGTTCAGCCGTGCCGGGTTGAAAATCTTATCTCGCTATATACCGTCCGATACCACCGTATCCCCTGGTTTTCTATAAGTTAGATGTTTTTAACGCCTCGCTTACGTGGCAAGGCACTGAACCTGCTTGTTCTGCCGCCGATTGGGCCATCTCGTGGGGTCCGGACTCTGCCACCGTGTAAACCTCGCCATCTGTCCAAGGCGATCCCTAGACGAGGATCATTCTTAGACAATACATCTAACAACACGCGCAGAAAAGTCCCGGAAAAAGTGGCCATAAAGCAATTCAAGCAGGATGACGAAACTATGAGAGAACTCTATGCGCTTCAGGGCCGCAAAGTTCCCAAAATTAAGGCTCCAAAGACTCTATTCCAGATGAACACGAGGATTCTCTCCGATTACGTAGACATCGTGGAGATGAGATTATATCCAGATCGCTACAAGAAACGAATCTGGAGGTCATTGAAGATTTTAATCAAGACACCACGCAAGCCACGGGTCGACAAACCGCCGTTGGACCTCCTGTTGGACATTTTCGAATCGGCCAAAGTGCAGGCACCTTCGCGAAGGAATGCACTTGTGAAACGAGCGGGAGATGCCATATATTCTTTTGGCGTAAGGCTAGATCCAATTAATGAGTCGATCTACCTAGATGCAATCTTCAATTGTGGTGCGAAGGCAAAAGCACTTCAGATATGGCAATCCAGGCGTGGCAAGCCTGATGTGAAAAACTGGCTCTACTGGCCGGAGCTGGGTGGCATTTTGTACTTGCGGAGATTTGACACTAGTTCTTCTGAAGAGATTGCAAAGTCCATGAAGCAGCAGTTTGGCGTTATCACCACCGCGCTGATTGTCGAGTTTGTCAACATCTATCTGCAAAAGGGCGACCGCGACAATGCTACATGGTGGTACAACCAGATCAAAGAATTGGCAATAGCCAACCAGCGACTAGAAAATGTGGACGTCAGATCTAGTGACAGCCCGCTTACAGCTGAGCAGGCGGCTGAGATTGCGAACACCAACAGGGGGCCGTCGGTCCAAAACTTCAAATACATTCTAGACAGGGCCATCGAAAGCCATGCTTGGAAATTAGCGGCTTTAGTGATGGTAGATCTGCAAAGGTTCTCGGTCAAGGTCTCGCTGAATGAGGTGATGGCATGCATTAACCAGGCTACCGTCAAGATGACAGAAAAGAAACCAGCTAAAAGGCGGCAAAAGATTAGAGCATCTAGAGCCCTTTATGGCGTCAATCCTGCGGGATCCTCCCAATTTGTCGATTTGCTAACTAGTTTGATTGGTCTGGAGCCGACTTTGCTACACAACAAGCAATTGTACCATGCGTGGGTGCAGGGACTAGTTGGGCATGGCATGTATAAGAATGCGATCGAGGTAGTTGAGGCAATGGCTGAGAGGGGTCTAGTTGAGCAGAATGACAAGATATACCTGACGCTTCTGTCATCGCTTTTGTCTAAACGGCAACACGAGCTGTCGTTTGAGTACCTCCATCGTACGGGATCGCTAAACCCCGAGCTATACAGTATGCTTTTACAGTACGCTGTTTCCAGACGTGACAGAGACTTAGTGCAAAAGGTTGAGAAGAAAATGGAGGAGGACCAAGTTGCTTATACTGCACTAACATTCAACAATCTCCTTTCACATTATTACGAGCAGCGGGACTTTGGGAACTTTGGGCGGTTGCTGAACTTTGCCATCAGCCACAACAAGCGCGTCCAGCAATCGTCGTTCAGGGAAATATGGCGACTACTAAGAAAACTGTACCAGCCTGGGGTGAACAACAAGATCGTTGATGTTGACCTCCGTCTACTGGTAAAGGCTATGGTCACATCTCCAAACTTCAAACCGTCCCAGTTTCTGTACGAAATTGCCTCGCATGCTCTGCTTCTGTCTGGGGACGCGGAGGGTGCAGCGGGACTGCTGTGCTATATGGATGAAGTTAACAGTGCCAATATCCCTGGCATCATGGCTATGAGTATCATCCAACTGGGGTACAAGATGAACGACAAGGTAAAGCTCGTGTTCCCTCCTGTTCCCAGAAAGGATTCTTTGATTACAAAGAAGATGGAGAAGCCGCCTCAAACACTTAAGGAGGGTAATGAAGAGATCATTCTGAGCGAGCCAATGGTCCCATGGAAAAAGGTGGTCATCCAACTGGCTACGGTAATGAATCGCCATAATCCAGACCATCTTGTCGAGGAAGCAATCAACGCCAAGGACTATTACTCTAGCTGATCTTCCTTTTATTTATTATTTTAGATCTCGTTCATGAGAATATTTGTACATATGATCACTCACTCACTTCAAGACCCAAAGCAAGTATTTGGCCCAGCGTGGCTCTACCATGGTCACTTCACCATCAACCAAAACTGTTGGCACCTCACCGGCAGTCAGAGTCTCCAATTGCCCCTTTACTACCACCTTTCTCCCCTTTTGTTCCACTACCCGGGACTTCAATACCACGTAAGAATTTGCATGAACCGGAGCCTTATAATTTAAATCCAACTTTGCAGTAACCCCGTACTTATTCGGAAGGGCAGGGAACCCACACCGCGTCAACCCTTCGTCCATAATAGTCGCCAGCAGCCCGCCGTGGACGATGCCCGGGTGTCCTTCAACCCTATCGCCAATGTGGTAGAAATAGATCATCTCATTCGTCTCGCTATTGGCAAACACAATTGGCTCAACGGTGAGATATCCGCGCCCAGCAAGCAGACCCGAGGTCAACATGTTCTCTTTATGCTGCTCTGGGATCTCATCGTAGTACCGTTTCTCCTTAAATCTGCTGTCCCGCCGTAGCTTCAACACCAGCGGATGTGAGTGCAGATAGCGGTACTCCTCAACTTTTTCCAGCTCCTTGATCTCCGCTGCCGTCAGCTCTTCCCGGCTGAACTGGTCAGCTGAGTTCAGCTTGTGGCCGAGGGTATACCCCGCTGTGAGGAAAGCGGATCCAATGAAGAGCGCTCGAAGGCGCCCTGTTGGCCGGGGCCTAATCGCAGTCGACGCTAGTCTCCTCCCGCTTAGCCGGACGGCGAGGACTATCCGGTGCCGCGCAATTACCCCAATATTGCGAGTTATCATGGCCCGTGGCTTGCGGAACATGCGAGAAGGTGTCGTCGGACCAGTACCCGACATCCGCCACCACCCACCGTATATCACCACTGTTATCGTTTGGAAAGCAACTGCAAAGAAGTCGACTAAAAGACAATGTCGAGTGTAGTCGTAGTCCACGGAGTGCGGCAGATCCGCGTTAAGGTCGCACCGAGCCTCCTGATCCGCGAGATCAAGCAGCGGGCGTGCGAGATGCTTGAGCTCACCCCAGAGCTGTACGAGCTCAAGACAGGCAAGACGGTGCTCAATGGTGCACTGCCGTTCCGGCTGAGCAACGTCGTGGGCAATGCGAAGTTGACCCTTGTGGCGGCGCGACGGAAGAAATCGACCCCCGTCCGGGTTAAGGTACATGCCGTGGACCTGCCGCCCAACTTTAGCGACGCGCTAGTTCATGAATTCGACTCGCGAACATCCCTGATTTCTATTCTGGCCTACTTTGAGAGGAAATCAGGCATTAATTTTACTAAGCGGTCGTATCCGCTAGTTAGTGGCGGAAACGGGAGGCTCATGTACGAGGCGCCCTCTGTACAGCTGTTCAACAAAGTGACCGAGTCAATTGCTGAGCTGAACCAGAGCCTGACGAACCTCGGTATCGACAATGGCAGTACTTCGTTGCGGGTGAGGTTTAAGCAGACCCGGGTGCCATTTGAAGAAGCCGTTAAAGAGGTTGAGGGGTACCTACAGGAGGCAGAAAGTACCCAGGAGTCTGAATCGCCGACTCCTGAGCCAGTGGCCTCGTCTACAGAGTCTACGCCGAAGCCTGGAGATGAATTGAAGCCCGAACTGGCCGGAGAGCTAAGTGATTTGAAGGAGGAGTTGCATAGAGAGCGGACTGAGGCGCCAGAAGAAACGCCTGTGAATGCCGAAGACCAGATTATTCAGCGCAAAGCGCAGGCATACGTTCCCAGTGAAACCCAAAGAGTCATTCCAGAAGATATCGGCGACGTAGAGATGGACGCCCACCAGTTTAAGCACTATACGTCGCAATTGGCGGCACTGTCAGGCTCCGACCGACAAGATGGCCCGTTGTTAACTTCGCGTCTGCGGAAGAACGCGAAGAAAACAGGTCCAGTTAAGCAGTGCGTAGTCAGGGTCAAGTTCCCCGATCAGACGTTCGTCGAGGCAACGTTCGGCGCGAGTGACACTGTCGGTGATTTGCATTCTTTTGTCAAGTCGGTAATCAGCCACCCGGAACTGCCATTCCTACTTGTGAAGAACATCCCCCGGAAATACCTGGCGGATCCTCTGCAGAAGCTCATTGGCGACTGGGAGTTTGGTGCACGAGAGGTTGTCTTCTTTGAGTGGGACACAGCCAAGGGCAGTCCGTCTGAGTTCCCCAAGAGCTCTATTCTCAAGGCATCGGTCATTGAACACGCTAAAAGCGCTCAGGAGGTGGCAAGCATCAAAATTGGCGAGGCGCCGGCTCAAGAAAGTAGCGAATCCCAGCCTGCGACCAAGCCTAAACCCTCGAGTAAGTCTTCGAGTGGGAAGCCAAGCTGGCTACGACTAGGCAGGAAATGATCAATAGATATCCTCCGCGCAGCGGAGCTACAGAAGCTCGAGGGCTAGCCCTCGAATACATCTTTTTGGCAGTAGCCCCCGCCCCCCAATCCCCAATCCCCTCTACTATTAGCCTGCAATTGAATTATAGCCTCCGCAAAGGAGAAATCTGAGAGTTCGAAGGCTGGCCCTCGAATATCCTTTCTACCTAGAGTAATTGGGCAAATCCCGGCAAACCCGTTTCGACTCCGCTTCGCTGAGGTTGGGGTACATATGTCGCCGAAAATTAAACATCGGACATCACGAAAAATATGGCAGATAGCGACCGGCGCAGGGTGCCGATTAGCGTCATCGCCGGCAAAGGATTTGTGTTCGACGTGGATGATCTGAAGTATTTACGGGAAGAATATAACATTTGTGGCACTTTGACGGGCATCCTACCTCAGATCCCGCAGCAGAATGTGTTCATGGGTATGCCGCTGGCACTCATGCCCGAGGACATTGAATACCTCGTGGACGAGGTGAAGGTCGCATATCTAGTTGACGACAAGGATGTGCATTCGGCGACAATGAGTGGTATGACCCAGGAAGAAAAGGACGATGTCATCGCCGGAAGAGAGCGCCTACAGCGTCTCCAGATGGAACAGCACAAGGAGAACGCATGGACCCGGCGCCAGGCGGCCCTCAAGAAGAGGGCCGAGAAGCAAGGAGTAGAGTACGTGCCGGAAGACGAGGAGAAGAAGGCCCAGGTCTTGGCGTCTATGGCTAATACCATCGACTCCGGCGTGATGTACCATATTGCTACGGCATCGAACAACGCCTCGCTTCCTGGGTATGAACAGCGGCTAGAGCCACAAGGAAGCAGGGCATTGGTCAAGCCGCCTCCAAGGTCTTCATATTACATGTATCGCTACCTCCAGTTGCTGAATTACTTCATGTCGCCGGGCTTGAGGTTTGGCGGACAGTTTCTGGCATATCCCGGCGACTCTCTGCGGTTCCACTCGCATCACATCGCCATTGGGTTTGATTGGGACGAGGAGTTTCGCGTGATGGACATCGTGGGAGGCGGGCGTCTTGCTACGGCCGTGAAGAAGTGTTGGGCCGTGGGTGCTCAGCGAGACGACGATAAAACTAAAGACTACCAGGCATTTACTATTGAATGGGCTGGTTTTGGCTGACCAACCAACTACGACTAATCTCCCTTTATATGTATGTACATCTAATGAGTAGAATTGTCAGTCTCAAGCCGTCCGACACTAGGGCTCGAATACATCCCTCCCCCCTTTCCCCCCTGTTGTGGGCTTTGAAATGTAGATATTATGATGATATATATTCCGAAAAGTTAGTAGAACCAAATTGGGGGCACCAGTCCCCCAAAACCCCCTTGGGGCTCCGCTTTGCGGAGGTAGTGATTGATAAAGATAGAGAGGTCAAATGTATTAAATATGCTACTCGTTATTCGGGTTTCAAGTAAAGAGTACCAGGCATTTACCATTGAATAGGCAGGTTTTGGCTAACCATACACCTAAGACTAAACTTTCTGTGTATAGACATCTAATGAGTAGTATTGCCAGCGTCATGCCGCCTGAGAAGGGGGCTAGGGAGCTTGAATATACCTTTCTAGTAGTAAGACTTGGGGGCCAGTCTCCCCAAATCCCCCTTTGGCTCCGCTTCGCGGAGATTAATCCTTATCAAGAAGTAACCCTCACGAACTGGAGTTACGGGTGTATTCTACTACTGTTCTACAGTGCTAGCCAATGGGGAAGGTGGCCAATCCCTCCAAACACCCCCTTGGGGCTCCGCTACGCAAGGATCTACGTCTAAGTAGGAACTGATTCAATAGATTTATAAGCGCAAAGCTGAGATACGGGAATTCGAGGGCTGGCCCTCGAATACTTAAGTACAGTAGTAGTAGTACAGCTGGTGACTAGACAGCCTGACTCCTTATCAATGTCTGGGGTTTGGCGGGGGGAAAATGGTTTTGGGCTTATCTGAACGTCTCCTCCCAGCTGGGGTGATACGGCTGGGCGAAGCACGTTCGCCAAACGATTGGAACTCACCACCTGAAATATCCCTTTTGTCCACTACTTTGGCCACAAAAGAGCGCTTTATCCTCGCTCTTCTTGTTATTTTCGTTCGGCATACATATAGTACTACTGTGTGGATTATATCACCCGCCAGAAGAAGGAACCAACCAGGAAAGCTCGGTTAGCGGTGGAAGGATTGACGTCTCCACATTCGGGATTGCGTGAATGTTGGATGGGTCCTTCGCACCCACAAAGGCGAACAATCGAGTATTTTTCAGTCGTAATAAGAGCGAGCAAAGCGAGTAATTTCCAGCCGTAGTAACAGCCAACAAGCTCTTGCGAGATGAGCTCACCGGACGTGGGCCTAAAAGCGAGCAGTAGTGCGGCTCCCGAGTCGGTGTTGTCCAACATAGCCGGGGTCCTCCACCAGTTGAACTTGAACATTGTAATAGGCGGTAGTATCCTGCTGGTCAGGAGAATCCTAGTCGGCGTATTGAGTGCCGCAAGAGCGGTGGGAGGACTGCTCTGGGCGCTGATGAGTGTGCCGCTGGCGGTCGTGTGGAGGCTGTGGTGCGTGGTCGCCGTGAGCCCGGTCTTGTGGTGCTGGAAGGTGTTTGTCGTCTTTTTTGAAACGGTTGTCACTCCCATCTTCTGCTTCGCCATGATTGCCGGTATGGTCGGGGCAATTGGTGGGCTTATTGTGGGCGGGTGTGCATTAGTCGTTCAGACACTGATACCAGTCAAGAGACCAGAGAAGCCCAGCAAGAAACGGGTTGTGGACAGTTCCTTAGCAAGCCATCTCAGCCCGCTGAATGCTCATATTAATATCCGCGAGGTGCCAGGGGATCTTTTTAATGCTGCTCTCCTTAGTCACAGTAGTAGCGACGGCATGTCCCTGAGGCATAGGCGGTCTCCTTCTTTGACCCTCAAAGCCGATGTGCTTGCTACTACCACTACTACTGCTGCTGCTTCTGCTGCTGCTAACGGGGGTAAAAGTAATGCAGTATTTAATCGAGCATGGGACAAGAATGCTGCCAGTGAAACCAAGTCTCGAGCTTCCTCTACGGCATCTATATCCTCTCTGCTTTCTTGTTCTTCAGCAACCTCACCATCGCTTGCAACCTCGCCGGCCGTAGAGCCCTCAGCAAACAATGGCAAAAGCGGCCTTTTCCAGCAAGCTTCCCCGACAGCTGCAGACTACACAATGCGCAACTACATGCCCACTATACCCCGGGATCAGATTCTTAGCTATGAAGACTCGGACGGTTACTTTGACTACTCGCCGCCCATTAGCACCAAGTCGCGATCGCCCGAACTTCAGTGCCACTCCAAGCAGGAGTACGTGCTCCACTCCCGCAGAACGGACTACGTACCTTCTGCATCTATCTCCTCGGCCAGCTCGTTTGCGACTATTGCTGAGGCCGACGAGGAGTCGCTTTCCACCTCGTGTGGCACGCGCAGCAGTAACATCCCCGCCTCCTCGTCACGCACGACCGTTACCGCCGGATCTGCTCTCCAGTGATTCGAAGATCTCGGTGTACATCTGTAGCGTACCCTGGAATTTTTCATATGCAATTGCCTAATTTGATTTGGCTTACTTGCATCATCGTACAGTACGACACGTACAACTAGCCCAGCACAACTTGGCGTTGGATCCCACCTACACTCAACTCTCGGCGTATTGACCGATCTTTCAAGTGGAATTTCAAAGGCCTATCTCAATGGAAGGGCTAAGTATATGCAGTTAGAGTTATTAGGCACATACTGGTTATGGATATACGTATTGTCTAGCTCTGGCAGCTACTCAATGACACCAGTACATACCGAGGACCCGAGGGTGTAGGCGTGCGCAGGCGAGGTAGGGCGTAGTCCTTGCATTGCGGCTAATTGTCTCGATGCGCTGGCTAAGACATTTTCGAATACACGTTAGCCTGATTCAAACGCCCTCTCGCCTAGAAATATGGGCGTGATAAGAGATCAAGCGATGTAGATGGGAGCTTATCGGAGGTCACCATCGCACATTAGCAATACAACACTGTTCGTAACGAGTTGGCATGGCCGCGGGCTACTCGAATAAATGGCAGTACATGTATTTCTGACTAATAATTATAAAGGAGAGCAAAACTTTTTTTTATTGCTGTACGTACGGCACTCAAGTAATACACGGCGTTGAACATGCCCAAGAGTTGTTTCAGTTTCCAGCATGCCAGGCTTCGCAAACCCTCAAACGGTATGTCATCTTATACAGATCTCTGCACCACCGGAAGTTTTCTAGAGCATTTGACGGCATTTTATTTTCGAGTAGGAAGTAAATTAAAGCGATGGGGACTCGCTCGGACCCATATGGTCCTTCTGTGGTATATAAGTGGCCAGCTTCCTCCATCCCACTTACTCTCCCCTGCTTCATATCCACTTCGTACAGAGAAAGGCTCGTGATATCCGGTCTAGAATACCAATTACGCCCAGCAATAATAATTTAAAACCCTGCCCATAACCCTCAGCGATCGTACTAGTATTCCCGCACTGTAAATTTCCCTTAGGACACACGTTAAACTATCAAACATTTGGAAGACTTATAAGACTTCGGTAAGTAGAATTGCCTGCTTCGGACATGGTGTAATGCCCGAAGCTGTATACTGCAGCTTGCCATAGATTTACCGCGGTGCCTGTCTCACCGATACATGCTGTCTGAGCTACATATGCTGATACGATTATTTGTACTTCTCTCTCTCGTTTGATCAACTATAGGCCCCTCTAGGACGCCGCATGAATTCTGAACACCCCGCAGAAGGATTTTCATGTGTAGCCTGGCCTGGGGAAAAGAAATACATAATGTGGAATCCTATAAATGCCCGAGATATTTCCATTCGTTTTTCAGTTTTTCCTTCAAAAAGTTAATTACGGGCTTTGATAACGTTATCGGTTTTTGCTCTACCAACTACACGTATTACAGTAGCAATTCAAGTAGCTCAGCATCGCGTATGTATAGGTAGCACGTGTAGTATTACTAGCGCATACGGCGTTCTGTATTTTCAGAGCACTAACCAGTTGTAGGACATTTGCTTATTATCCATTATCTTCAGGGTCTGAGGTATAAATACCGGCAGAAATCTGAATTGCTAATTACCACGCTACCAACAGAAATCCGAACGCAATACACTAGACTGACGACAAAAAATGAGTTTTGTATCGAGGTGGAAGCAGACCATCCGCGACGAAACCTACTTCCCAAGCAAGAGGCGGGCTGAGGCCGCCGCTTCAGTCGTAGCGGAAGAGCCACCAGCGGTCGCCCAGGACGAAAAGTCCGCAAGCGGCCCGGGGGCAGTGGAAGAGACCCAGACCTCGGGTGGCTCGACCGGCCTGAACAAGTACTGGACCATCATCACCGCCGGTGCTGGTCTCTTCTCTGACGGCTACGTCAACAACTCCATTGGTGCTGTCAACACCTGCCTCAGTATTTTGTACCCCAAGGAGTACGCCAACTCGCTGGCCATCTCCAACGTTTCGTCAATTGCGTTTGTCGGCACCGTCGTTGGCCAGCTCGGCTTCGGCTACGTCGCCGATTACCACTCACGAAAGATTGGTATGATCGCCTCCACGGTGATCCTCATCCTCTTCACTATTCTTTGCTCTGGCGCCTGGGGTGCAGGCGGTTCCATCTACGGTATGCTCGCCGCGCTCACTGCCTACCGATTCTTCATTGGCATTGGCATTGGCGGTGAGTACCCGGCGGGCTCTGTTGCCTGTGCCGAGGCGACGAACGCGCTGAGCAAGGGCCACCGAAACAGGTGGTTTGTGCTCTTCACCAATTTTATGATCGACTCCGGGTTCGTAGTGGCTGCGTTTGTGCCGCTCGTTCTGTTGTGGATCTGCGGCTCGAACCACCTTACGCCGGTCTGGCGAGTCACGCTGGGCCTCGGAGCCATCCCACCAATGTCCCTGTTCTGGCTGCGACTAAAGTTCAGGGAGAACGACCAGTTCAAGAACAACAATCTCAAGCGAGCGCGATTGCCCTACTGGCTCATTCTCAGGTTCTATGCACCACGGCTCGTTGTCGTGTCCATTATCTGGTTTATTTACGACTTCTCTGCGTACTCCTTTGGTATCTACTCGTCTACCATTATTAATGTCATCATTCCAGATGGCGATTTGTACAAGACTTTTGGTTGGAACGTTGTAATGAACTTGTTCTACATCCCTGGCTCGTTCCTTGGCGCGTTCGCCGCTGACTACCTCGGCCCGCGACTCTGCGTAGCTATTGGCATTGGTCTCCAGGGCATCATTGGCTTCATTATGGCCGCCTGCTACGACTCGCTCAAGCAGCACGTGGCTGGGTTTGTTGTTGTCTATGGCATTTTCATGACCCTTGGTGAGTTCGGCGCTGGCGACAACATTGGTCTCATTGCTTCAAAGACGTCTGCGTCCGCCATCCGTGGTCAGTACTACGGTATTGCTGCTGCTATTGGCAAGATTGGTGCATTTGTGGGCACTTACATTTTCCCCATTATTATTCGAAATGCGGGCGGTGCCCACACTACCAAGGGCAATCAGGCGCCATTCTGGGTCTCTTCCTCGCTCTGCATTTTCTCTGCCACTATTGCCCTTTTCCTGTTGCCTCCGCTTACCCAAGATGCCGTTTCGAATGAAGATGTTCGATTCCGCGAGTACCTTTCCAAGCAGGGCTTTGATCTTTCGCTCTTTGGTGACTTGGATGTCATTGAGGGCTCGTCCGCCACTGAGGAAGTCGCTGTTGACGACGAATCGGCCAAGCACAACCGACGACAAGACTCTGAATGAATGAACTATCTAGAAAAGTGTTTACCAACGTTGATAATGTACTAATGAAGAATTGCAAGTATGTAACACCATAATAAATAATCGTGCGAAAAGTCTTTTTGTACCAGATGATAACTAATCGTGAGGACTGGATTAGTTATTGGTGCTCTGGAAGAGTGGCACAATACGAGGCCAAACGTACTCGCAGTGTGGGTGTGGAGGCACACCATTCTTGGCTGGCTCCTTGAAAAGGGCAATTGGGAACCGCAGATAGTTGTCTTCAGTCTCGTAGTTGCACGCATACCAGTTCACAGAGCCATCCTTTCGAAGGTAGCCTCTGTCGTCAAATTCATACCCAGTCTGGGTGCTATCCTTCGTGAACCAAAGGAATGGCATGCCGTCGACCACTTTCTCGCCGACGTTTGCATAAAGCACCTCGCCGCTCTCAAGGGTCGCCTGAAGTCTGCCGTCGACAATCGAATACTCGGCTTGGTTATCTCGGCTAGCGTATGCAATGTAGTTGCCGCTAGCGGTGTCAATTAATGGCTCGACAGAAGCCCCATCTCGGAGCGGATCACCAGCAGAAAGTTGAAGGTGGCCTATGGATGGGTTTGCAGCAGACACCATCGCGGCAAGTCCCACAGTAGCAGCAATTGCAGAGGTAGAGAACTTCATTGGGTAGACTTCTTGTAGAGATATGAGTGTTTGAGAGACTTGAAACCAGGGAGAACGGTCCCCTTTTATATGTCTGCTGAATGAGAAAAGGGCTGACTGACGAAGAAATGCGTGCGTTCCGATTATGGAAGCGCCATAGAGCAATTCCGTTATTTCCTGAGGCGAAAAGCGAGAGGAGAGGGGGTTCGCGATCTATTCAAACACGCGTGGCGATCGAGGATAATCCAGCACCATGGAATGCACGGTCTAACAGCCATACAGATGTACCATCGATATGCCTCTGAGTCTGAAATACCATACCACTGTTTGGGATTTAGCGCGATTCGATGCAGAAATCGCCCGTCTTTTAACACACCCCGGTCAGACTGTAATCCATTCAAGCCTTTCTAGGCCTTCACAAATTCACAAAAAAATGCACAACATTGGCAGCCAATACATTAGCACCCCTAGATGTCAAATTCTAGCTATGCATACGCCAGCATACAGCGCAGATGATCCCTGTAGGGGATCCTTGCTTGACAGCAGCTGCACCTCCTTGACAGATACACCGATGCCGCTGTTGCAGTGATGTACAGAATCAATTATTTGTAGCTTCTTCTCTCGATGACGGGATATGCTACGATATAACAATAAGTATAGCCGGTTATCAATAAATTAATCTCTAAGCATCTAATGACTGCAATAATTCCGCCATAGCCGCACAGTTACCACTCCAAGATACTTCCGTCAGAGCCGTAGAAGACAGGGTTTCGCCAGGAACCCTCGTCCTTGGACACTCGTCGCACCAGCTCCTCGTCGACCTCAACACCAAGACCTGGGCCAGTCAGGGCCTCTACAGCACCGTTCTTGACGTCGAAAACGCTTGGATTCTTGCAGTAGGTCAGCAAATCGTACTCACCCCCCTTGGCCAGCTTGTTGTAGTGCATTCCAATGCTCATCTCCTGAATGACAAAGTTCTGGGACGACAGACCGACGTGCATCGACGCAGCCAACGCAATCGGGCCCAACGGGCAGTGTGGAGCCAGGGCAACGTCGTATGCCTCCGCCATTTCGGCGATTCGCTTGGTTTCGGAAATACCGCCGGCATGTGCGATGTCTGGCTGGATAATGTCGATGCAGCCGGCCTCGAAGTATGGCTTGCAGTCCCATCGCGTGTACAGTCGCTCACCGCAGGCAATTGGGCAGGTCGTGAGGCCGTAGAGGTGCTTGAACCCGTCGACATTCTCGGGGAGAAGCGGCTCCTCAATGAAAAGTGGGCTGTGCACCTCGAGTTTCTTGGCCAGCTGCTTGGCCATGCCCTTGTGCACTCGGCCGTGGAAGTCAAGACCCGCGTCAATGCCGGTCTCCTTGACCAACCTCAGTCGCTCGACAGTGTCGTCGAGCTTGGCGGGAGAATCAATCCACCCAAGAGCCTCAGTAGCGTTCATCTTGACCGCAGTGAATCCCTGCTTCTTTCGCTCGAGAGCTGCTGCCTGGACGTTAGAGGGCCTGTCTCCGCCGATCCAGCCGTATACATTGATTCGATCTCGGACTCTTCCGCCCAGCAACTCGTACACAGGGACACCGAGCCGCTTGCCCTTAATATCCCAGAGAGCGATGTCAAGCCCAGAGATGGCCGACATGAGAGTTGGGCCACCTCGGTAGAATCGGTGTCGGTAGGCAAGCTGCCAGATCTCCTCGATTCGGTTCGAGTCGTAGCCAATAAATCGCTCTCGCAAGTCTTCAAACGCACCCTCGACAGACTATCCACTGTTAGTCTACAAATCATTTATTCCTGATGTATCGACGTACCTCGACGTGTCCCTCCAAGGTGGCCTCACCCCAGCCAACGATGCCATCTTCGGTTTCAACTCGCACCATCAACCACCGTGGTGGAACTCTGAAAGTCTCAATCTTGGTAATCTTTGACATGGCTTGTGTTTTTGTTATTATAAACTACAGTAGAAGCCATAGCCGTCTATCGCGACCGTATTTAAATCCTGAGCAGATGCATGATCGAAATGGCCCCGCCGTGGGGGAAAAACTGGGGGTACCAGAAAATGGTGGGGGGTGGTTTCACACACCTACGGTCCAAAGAGACTCCGAAGGAACTTTTCCACGGGGTATTCTACGAAGCTTTCAATTAAAGAGCCGCTATCATAATATTGGGGTCTCATGATATTCCACAGGTATCACGGCTAATTGTGGATTTTTTTTCTTAATACTGGTAGTGCAATTGGTATTACTAGTGCCATGAAGACTCCATTCTCTCGGAGGGATGTTCCGGTGGGGTAGTGAAAAACCAAATCCCCAGGGGTAGGCATCCATATCCGCCCACAGTAAACCCGCACCCATGTATTCCGGTATCGGCATGTTCTATCTGCGATACTGAGTTTGCTAATGAAGTTGGCGGAGACGGCAATAGAACGTCCATAGGCAACGGTTAAGGGGCCGGCTCTCCAGCAACTTGAACCCGCTTCCTTCGCCTGCTATAGGCTACCGTCCAAATATTGGGCCATAACCCCTTCCTTAGGCTAAGCGGTATATATCGCGCTTTATTGAAAAAGAGGACCCCACATCTTCAGTCATCAACTCCTACAAATGGTTAAACAGTACGCATATGCATCCCACTGAGGAAGCTCGAGAACTCTGAATATTCCGTGTAGTGCCTGCCCTGTTGTTTAAAAATCGTTCGGAGCCCGGATGTTGGATTTCAGTACAGTGTTGTAGAGTACCGGTAGTCGGAGCCCAGTCTGAGAGAAATCAGCCATGGCGATACAGTGATGTGAATATCCCCGGTGATCGGCGTACGTAGTAGATAAAAGTCCACACTTGTTCTAGCGATATCCACTTTGCCGGATGTCTAAAATATGGCGAAGGTACTACAATAGAAATATTCTAACCGGCCGGGAAGTTGTTTTGCATACCAGATATAACCTGAGTTATTGACGGCTGTACCTATTTATACGTCTTTTTTCCTGATGCCTATCATTTTGAAGTCAATCAAGCTACAGTTACTCAAGGTCCTATAGAAACTCCGATTCTCCGCGGCGAAGGACACTTAACTGGCGGTGTAACTAATAAGCCCTCAACACCTTAGGCCCAAATAGTTGTCTGTCCAGGTAAAATAGGGCAGTATTGCGTGTAGTGGGCATGGCTTTCCCCCACGAACGTTTTCCAGACACCCGGCATATAAAACTATCGCATACCTCAACCTCAGGCTACGCCTGCAATATGATTAACCTGAGGCTAATTTCTCTCACTCTAATCGCAGGATTAGGTGGCATTTTATTCGGGTACGACACGGGTTTCATTGGCGGTGCCGTCACCCTGCCTTCGTTCCAGAAAGACTTCGGTATTAATGAAGACAACGCCGCAGTTCTCTCCGGCAACGTAGTTGCTGCACTTCAAGCAGGGTGTTTTTTTGGCGTGATTGCAATGGCATTTATCACAGATAAGCTTGGCCGAAGGCTAGCCCTCATTGCTTGCGGAGTTGTTTTCAACATTGGTGCCGTGATACAAACAGTCGCCAAAGGGAAGCTTGGTCTCTTCTACGTGGGGCGTGTCATCAGTGGCCTGGCAGTGGGCTCGGCGAGTATGCTCACTCCACTGATGATTGGTGAATCATCACCAAAGGAAATTCGAGGAAAGCTGCTGACAGTCTATGGTTGTATGCTCTTCTTCGGCATTGCCATAAGCTACTGGGTTGACTATGCTTGCCAGCAGCTTCTCAGCGGTAGTAATCAATGGCGGGTTCCCGTCGCCCTTCAGCTCATTCCTGGATCGGTTCTTAGCCTGGGCGTCATTCCATTGAGAGAGAGCCCTCGGTGGCTGGTAAAGAAAGGCAAAAAAACCGAAGGATTCGCAGCTTTAGCGTACTTGCGACAAGGCAGTTATACTGAACAGGAGATATACGAAGAGTTTGCTGAAATTTGTGCCGCGGCTGAAATAGAAGCAAAGCATACAGTGGGAGTGAGTTGGAAAGAAGTCTTCCTTCCAGGCAACCGGTACAGATTCTTCATTGCTATCTCTATCATGATTTGCCAACAGATGACTGGTACAATTTCCTTTACTTATTATGCCCCTTTATTCTTCAAGGCCGTGGGTCTCTCCGACGAGTCGGCCGGCCTCTTTGCCACTGGCGTTTATGGAATTGTGAAAACCGTCTCGTCCATAGTCTGGATGTTATGGTTTATTGAAAGAGTCGGACGCAGAGGATCTCTACTCTTTGGAGGTGCTCTCATGGGCTCGTCATTGTTGGTTTGCAGCCTTATCTTTGCTCAAACTGATGTCTCTCTTGGTCCTTCTACCAACACTTATGTCATG
The DNA here is from genome assembly GCF_965637985.1 of Blastobotrys vanleenenianus. Classification (NCBI taxonomy): domain Eukaryota; kingdom Fungi; phylum Ascomycota; class Dipodascomycetes; order Dipodascales; family Trichomonascaceae; genus Blastobotrys; species Blastobotrys vanleenenianus. The sequence goes on along the minus strand of NW_027481869.1, from coordinate 169,251 downwards.
ATTGCGACAATATACGTCTTTTGCGTTGCCTTCTCGGTCTCTTGGGGGCCTGTCCCTTGGACATACGCATCTGAAATCTTTCCGTCCCGTCTAAGAGAGTACGGTATTACCGCTGCTTCTGCGACTCAATGGGCATTCAACTTCATGATCTCTAAGGTTGTACCAATCGGAGTTGAGAACTTGGGCTGGCGATTGTTCTTCATTTTTGCTATTTTCAATTTCGTCATTCTAGTGTATACTTGGTTCTTCATCAAGGAAACCAAAGGCATCAGTATGGAAGAGATGGAACGCCTCTTTGGCTCTGCCGCCGTAATTGATGTCGAGGAAGTACATAACAGGGCTGGGAAGTTTGCAGCCAGAGCAGCGGCTGAGAGATCCAGTGTTGATGAAACTACCCCGTTGTGTTAATACCCGTATAGACTAACCCTACTAATGATATTTATATTCTATAGCTCCAGAGCATTTGCTCTTTAAAAGAGTTTTATTTATTCCACTTGAATTCAGCAAATATCAAAGTTTCGATAGGCTCTCATGCCCAATAAGTGTGGCGCTCTTACAATAGGGGCCAACCAACATTCGATGGTTTTTTCTTCATACATTTCCAAGCAGTCAAGTCTAGATCCCGGATGAATATTGTCACGTTATAGTATTACACACAGCAACCACAACGTCAGATTGACATGACAATTAGGTTCTGGACTGCCGGGTTTTGTCACCCGAGAGTACAAGACTTCTACGGGCAGTACACTACATGTGTCAGTCAGTCGATGGGAAGATGTCAAATTCCTCTTTTATAGAACTGAATAGCTGAGCATTATGCAGCGTAATATTTTCCCTCCCTATATATAAGTAGCTATCAATGTTATCTATCAAAGGTGGATATGGATGTTCCTTAGACAATCTTAATTACCGGTAGCCGAGATCTAACCTTGAACCAGCCAAATCTCCAGCGGCTTCCATCTTTCAATATACATAAATGTTGTTGTACCTCCACGTAAAGCATATAGGGAGCGGGTTTGCAGCAAATCCATGGACATGATAAAAGGCATCATCCCATCCGGGAACTACAGTAGATGGGATACTGGGGTTTTATGTGCATATTCTGATTTGATATGTTAATAGATCTTGTTAAAAGAACTTTCTCAGGTGGTATGCTTGCCAGGAGATATATTGGTACAGGAGTTAAATGCCTTCCATTAATCCAATATCGCTGTACGATAGAACTACAATTAATTACAGAATTAAAATAGGTTTACGGTACTTTACAGAAGCAAACCAAACAAAAGCGGGATGACTGCCACCATGGATGAACCAGCTACCAAATTAGAAGCACCATTGACCTGGTTAATTAAGGATTCAGTAGGAGCAATTTCTCCTTGAGTACACTTATCGCTAGTGCAGCTAACAGCCGCAGGCATAGTAGCGACAGGGGTAACGGTCCATGTAGAGGCGGCCTTAGTGATTCCAGAACCTTCCGCTTCAATTGGGGCAGAGGTAACAAAACTTTTGGACTCGATTGGAATTGGGGCAACACGAGCTTCAGACTGAACTGGGAAAGCAGTACCTTCGGACTTGGTTGGAGCTGGGGTGACAGTACCTTTAATTTCTGCCGGGACAGGAGCTGGATTACTGGTAAACTCAGGGCATGTAACCATAGTAAGAGTCGTGGTAGTGTCGGATACTGTATGAACGCTGGTAGATTCAAACTGGGCAACTTCGCAAGTTGTAATATTCTGTGGTACAGTGACGGTCTTGGTAGCAGTAGCAGTAATCTCGCCAGAAGAGATGCAGGTCGCGTAAATCGTTTCTGGAACAACAGAGGTAGTGATGACAGTGGTTGAATTGATCTCATTCACAGTCTGGACTCCTGAAAAGATTGTAGTCAAAGTGACAACAGTATATGTAGGGATAGAAGGGGATTTACTCAAATCCGTAGCCTCCGCACTGGAGGGCTTTAGCGATGAAGCAGTGATTGGGGAGTTGCTAGATTCAGTGGATGGAGAGCTGGTCATTGAAACACCGTTGGAACTCTTAGCAGATGGAGAACTGATCATCGGGACACTGCTGGAGCCAGATGTAGCAAGCGAAGTGCTGTACACCGGAACACGACTTGAAGCAGATAGATAGCTGATCACTGGCATGCTAGAGCTCATAACAGAAGAAGAGCTGGACACACCTCTGGAACCAGGCGAAACGGAAGAAGAGCTCGACATTGGAATACTATTGGATTCAGCAGCGGAACTAGTCACTGGAGCAACACTGGGCTCAACAGCGGAGCTGGTCATTGAACCTCTACTGCTGGGGACGACAATCTCCGGAACGCTGGTGGGACTAGCTGGAACAGATGACGAGCCGGTCACAACAGATGACAAAATTTCTGGGACATGGCTGGAAACAGACGGGACAGATGAAGAGATAGTCACTGGTACATTGCTGTATCCAGTAGAAGAAATGGTCACTGCGGAGCTAGTACGTGTTACGACCGAGGAGCTGGTCCCTAGGAGGCTGCTAGAATCTGATGGGACAGCAGAAGAACTAATCGCAACAGAGGGTGTAGTCTCCACGTCGGTTGTGGACTGAATGGAAGAGCTGGTCTCTGGGATGCTACTAGAATCAGAGGGAACAGACGAAGAATTGGTCACAACAGATGATGAGGTAGTCTCTGGGACGCTGCTAGTGGGCTCAACGGAAGAACTGGTCTCTGGGATGCTGCTGGTCTCAACGAAAGAGCTGGTAACTGGGAGCCTGCTGGTTGTCGCGACAGATGACGAAGTAGTTACTGGGACTTTGGTGCTCTCAGCAGAAGAAGAGCTGGCTGCCGGAACACTACTAGAACTGGAAGAACTAGCTGAACAAGGCTTAAAGCAATACTGAGGGCTGTTACTATCGCTAGTACATCCAGTATTGTAATCCTCAGACGTATACCCACCGCTGGTGTAATCGTATTGAATCATTACTTCAGGCAAACAAAACTCGCTACAATCCCCATTAGCTGGACCATTAAAGGGCATATCAAAAGTGAATTCAAAACAGTTGGTTGACTCGTCATAATCTCCTGGAATGTTTCTAGAGAAGAAAATTCGCTGAACTGGCTTAATTAGCTTGACCTCAGTCACCACTTCATGGGGGTCCAAATTGTTAATGTTATCAACCTTCATACGATAGGTAGCCTGCCATCCATCACCATTCTTGAATACCTTGAGTGCATCTAAGGTACCTGGTGCGGAATTGGCTCTCTTGACGAGAAAAGTTGATCTCTTAGCATTTGGAGGACAATTCGGGTAGGGGGTAATTGCCGAAGCGAGAAAAGACAGACCAAGCGCAATGCCGGCCACAATTGTCAAATGGAACTTCATTTCTGCGATTAAATACAGTAAACTAGGTGACGGAATCTATCTCGAGAAGAAAAATTATTCTCTCTTTATATATTCACTACAGCATCATTTCGACAACGTGAGCAGCGGCGTAAAGGCAATGTAAGACCGGCTAAATGTGAAGCACGAGAATACAACGCTACAAGACATATCATTAAAGGACCGTAAAGACTGTAACAAATGCCATATTGGGGGCCCTTCCTTTGAATTATATCATACCATCATGTAGTCCATGATTTGTAAGAATTTCACAAATCATGGGCAGGAGGAGCCGCACCGCGCGGCTGTGCGACGGCGCGGCTGGACTATTGCGGAAGTAACTCCCAGTCTCGCCTAATCAGGAAGCCGTTACGGGTCGATAAAGCCCGAATAGCCGTGCCGAGGCCGACATCACATACATACCGGTATGTAATTAAGACTAAATCGGAACTACATACCACCCATGAAAAACTGTAAATACCTCTCAATGATATGCGGGAATAAATGGGCATCAGTAGCAATCATTACGTAAGAAATACGAGAAACCTCATTGATTTATGCATCCTTATGTGCCTCGGAATAAGTGATCCAATCATTGCTCAGCCTTTTCTGATGATACCAGTACATCTCGCCACTTTATGGTGCAATGGAGCTCTGCCAAGATGTAACTGTATTAGATCTGCTGAGAACTGAAGCTGAGGATGTTGATTCGGCCGCGTTGTTTTCCATGTAGGGGATGCGGGTTGCGTATTGTTCTGCCTCGAATTGTACACCTTCGCTTGCTAATTGTGCACAGACCATATTAGCGAGCTGCTCTTACCGTACCTACTACAGCACTATGTCTAAGCCCTAGATTGAACGGCATATGGGCCGGACAGCTGGGTGCCCCCATACCTTCGCTCTTTCACACTGAATCAACAGAAACATTGGTCTCCGAAGAAGCTACCGAACCATGACAAAATATGCCCGAACAAGCATATGGTATTGCACATTTCATGGGGACTTTGCGAATAATGAATGCTGCTTGTAAGAGAGCAAGAATGCTCGGCAGCCTCGGATAGGCTATCGCAGTATTTTCGAACATGATTGGTGTGGGATTGGTATTCACCGACAGGAACTCTAGTCCGTGACCTACTCCGCTGCCCGTGGGCACCCCGTTCTCGCCCAGGTATGATCGGCGTGATCTACATTCATTTGTGTCAAGTTTCTGCAGCTCACCAACTGACACGGCCGCACTGACATTTATCGTTGAACTGGTTAAAACTTGAAGCTCGTTAAAGCGACCATATACCTGAATTAATTTCCTATTTTTCGAGTTTCGTCAAATTGAGTAGCCGCTCCTGCTGCTTCAGCTTTCTTGACAGACGTCATGCCGATTCTGTGGGGGCAAGGGACGTCTTCCGGCACGTATGTCAACCCCGCGGGGAGCACAAAATTCGTCGGTAAGTACCAGTAATACCTGGTAGTTTTCTGTTAATCCGTTCCATAACAGCCGTTGCAGCACGTTGTAATGTTCAGGCAAGCTATCTATTCAATCTGCAGATGCCCCGCAAGCTGAAATTGATGCAGTAGTGCCAACCACGGCGTTACTTGAGCGTTCGGCATTTTTTAGATGTCTCACATAATTAGAGGAATGGACTTTTTGGCGGGGTACATCCGGCAAGCTACGTATCTTTTCCATGGTGAAATAAGAGGGGGATACAGCTCCGAGACCATAACGTAATTGGGTACGAAAGGAGGATAGCGAGAGCCTATTATTTTCCCCACGGTACCATTTTATTCAATAATCAAAGAACAGAGAGTGAAGAATCGTGTAAGTTGATGGCTCTATTCTGTTTGAAGAGGGATTCTACTATTGTGTCTGGAGTGTCTCCTATCTCCGCTACCTGGCGGGGAAGATCTCAACGTCTCCTCACGTAATCAATGAGATGATCATGTCGGAACTCCTGTGAGCCGCGCAGGATTGTGTATGTAGATCATGCTAAATGGATTATGATTGACGATGTTGAAAAGGATGATTGGACAAAGTGAAGCAACCGGTACTTCCCATCTCGAGCATTCTCAAAGCTGATTGATAAGTAGAATTGTTTTTTATACAAATGGGTATGACGTATACCGTAGGGTACGTCCTCAAAGGGGCCAATACATGTAGTTACAGTAGTAGTTTAAAGGTGCTATTCAAAATTAGGGTCTGTTCTGTCGATCATCGCATTATTCCGCGTGTGTCCCCCCACGAAGCCCTCGAGGAGTTTCTCCTCGATATAGCAATTCATTATAAATAGGGCCAAAAGAATTATCGACTTGAAATGAGAAAAGCAGAACTGTCCTCAAATATTCCACTATGATCAATTTGAGGTTATTTTCGCTCGTCCTGGTTGCCGGGTTGGGTGGCATCCTATTCGGTTACGATACAGGGTTCATTGGCGCTGCCGTTACTCTCCCATCCTTCAGGGAAGACTTTGGCATTAATGACGAAAATTCCGCGGCGCTCTCCGGCAATGTCGTCGCTACGCTCCAGGCGGGCTGCTTCTTTGGCGTAATTGCCATGGCTTTTTTCACTGACAAGCTTGGTCGAAGAGTCGCTCTCATTGTATGTGGTATTGTCTTCGACATTGGTGCCATTCTGCAAACCGTCGCTAAAGGCAAGATCGGCCTGTTCTATGCTGGCCGAGTAATTAGCGGTCTAGCGGTTGGCTCAGCCAGTCTGCTGACGCCATTAATGATTGGTGAGTCCTCGCCTAAGAACATCCGAGGTCAGCTCATCTCCGCTTATGGTTGCATGCTCTTCTTCGGTATCACCCTTGCCTACTGGATCGACTATGCTTGTCAGCAACGAGTTGTCGGTTCCAACCAGTGGCGAATTCCAGTTGCACTTCAGCTCATCCCGGGATCTGTCCTTGGACTGGGGGTCATTCCATTGAAGGAGAGCCCCCGATGGCTCGTAAAAAAGGGCAGGATTGCAGAGGCCCTTGCGTCTCTCAAGTACCTACGAAAGGACATGTACACCGAGCAAGAGGTCTTGGAGGAGTTTGCAGAAATCTGCGCTGCCACCGAGAAGGAATTGGAAGAAACTGCGGGTGTTACTTGGAAGGAAGTCTTCATCCCCGCCAATCTAAAACGGTTCATCATTGCAATCACCCTTATGATTTGCCAGCAGCTGACTGGCACGAATGCGTTCACATACTATGCCCCGATCTTCTTTAAAACAGTGGGTCTCTCCAAAGAGTCTGCTGGGCTCTTTGCGACCGGTGTATATGGAATTGTCAAAACTGTTAGCTCCATAGTCTGGATGCTCTTTTTCATTGAGAGAGCCGGCCGACGATGGTGTCTGCTTGTCGGCGGCGCGATTATGGCCTGCGCGCTATTAACCTGCAGCATCATTTTCTCTCAGACTGATGTCAGCGCCTCGAATGGCACTCCCTCTGGCAAGACGTATGCCATGATCGTTATGATCTACATCTTCTGCGTCGCCTATTCGGGCTCGTGGGGTCCAATTCCATGGACGTATTCGTCTGAGATCTTCCCTGCTCGACTGCGAGAGTACGGCATTACTACTGCTTCTGCGACCCAGTGGGCTTTCAACTTTATGATTTCTAAGGTCGTTCCAATTGGCGTTCAGACGTTGGGCTGGAAGTTGTTCCTCATGTTTGCCATCTTCAACTTTGCAGCTCTAGTTTATGCCTGGTTCGTTATCAAGGAAACTAAGGGCCTCAGTATGGAAGAAATGGAAATACTCTTTGGCTCTGCCGCCGCAATCGATGTTGACGAAGTGCACAACAGGGCCGAAAAGTTTGCCCTTCAAGCTGAGGAACAGGGGCTCAAGGCCACATCTTCCCACGACGAACGGGTTTAACGCATTTAGATTTTTTATTTATGTTTATAGAAGCTATGAAAAGTATACACATCGAATGATCGATCTCAATGTTTTCATCTACTAAGGCACGATATGCCCGCACGCTAAAGCTTCAATATATCATAGTGGGCGGGGCGTGGAGTTTTGAACGTGTCGTGATCCCGGGGCGGCCCGCTCTGTTGAGGACTTTGTGTTAAGACCCCCCGGTACCCCTAAACTAACACCGTGCCACATCTAAACATACGTCACGCATTGAGAGATGGCATACGAACTAATTGAGTAAGTAAAGGTTGAAGACCGTGTGATTTAGGACATGCTGACATGGCGCGTTCAGTATATACCGGCAGATTCCGTCAGTGACGAGGTGGTTTCTGACCATCTCGGGGATCATAGTTGTCCTGGGCAACTTTCATGTGTTCGATATATACAGGCTATTAAACTACTGGCCTTACACGTTGAGCTCCAAAGAGATATGGCGGCCCTGTAAGTAGCCTCCCTTTATATATGAGGGATGTTCTGGCGCTAACCAAGGAAAATGAAAAAAAAAAGCAGTCACGGCGTTTCTCGTTCCAAAAAGCATTGGCGGTGTGTTTGCCATCCTCGATCTGTTCGTGCGTAAGTATAAATTGGCGTGCTCTACCAAAAAAATTTTCTTCCTTTCAATTTTTTTTTATTCTTCAACACTGATCGATAAAGATTGGCGAAAAAGAATGAATATTTTTGTTAGGAAGTAGTTTACGACCTATATTAGATTCTAACCAATTATTTATAGTATATCAGAGTTGTCTTCGGGTGGAACGAATCAAGTTCAACTACAACGTTGCCGACTTTGTGTTCTACCTTCTCTTTAATGCTCTCGCATTATTGGTATGCTTCAAACCCTTGCAAAGGAAGCTCGAAAAAGATGAAGAAAAAAAAGACCAGCAGTCGAAACTTATACTCCTATTTCTGCCCCATAACCTTTTTGCTCCATGGGTTACTGGGTTCTGGTGATGGAGAAGATCAAGCTGCAAGATTGCGCTCTATGATTTGATACTTCAGGGGCGATTTATCTTGTGGATCGTAAAAGCATTTTCTTTACTGTACCCGTGGCCTGTTTTAGTGGCTACGAGTACTGAAGTGCTCGTTACACTCTATTCTCAATTGCTGGTCCTTTTTTCACTTAATCGGGTTTCTATCGTAGTACGGACTGCTGACTGTAATAGTTTGTGTCGTTCTGGTTTCCAGAATGGTACGGTATCACCTATATGGGTGATCTTGTAATGGCTTTTGTCTATACCTGGGCACAGGAAGAGCCGGAAGCCGATACGAGTTTTTTCATCATATCGGTCAAGGCCAAGTTCCTGCCATTCCTTTATTTGGCCATACCGGTGCTTGGTGGTGATGTCAAAGGAGCGGTTGTCGAATGCACTGGTCTTGTTACTGCGCATATGTACCTCTTCTTTGATAGCCTGTGGCCTGCCGCAGGCGGTCCACGGTTGATCCATACTCCTCACTTGTTGACTCGGCTCTTCCCTCAGACGGCTGGGCCACCAGGCAGCACCCCGGCATATTCAGTTTATCGTCCACAACCCCGGCAGGCCGGATCCGCTACGACTGGTAGTTCTACCGGCGCATCAGGGGGCACGGGCTCTATTTTCAAATCCCGGTTCCAGGGCCGTGGCCACCGACTAGGTAGTTGATATATTCATCAATTGTATGTTTCAGGGGTCATCCGCGAAGCTGAGGTATGTGAGCTCGATGGCTGACCCTTGAATACACCACTACATCTGGTGTAATTGGGGGGACTAGTCCCCCAACCCCCCATCCCCTTCCTGCTGGGACTCCGCTTCGTGAAGATTAATCAATTGGCTAGGGATACTCCGCGAAGTGGAGCTATTGATGTTCGAGGACTGGCCCTTGATTACATATCACTGCTTCTAGTGTAATCGCTGGGGGCTCCACTGCGGAGGGTTTCTACTATTGCGCAAAGCTCGAGATGTTAACCTTGAGTACTACAAGTACAGTAGCTTGCAGCCCAATTGTGTGGATCAAGGGGTGCAGAATGATGTTCATTAAAACTAGAAAGCAAAGATCATAAACAAAATAGTTGGTGAGTTGAAGCCTGTCAGGCACTAATGCGTCATATACGGAAACTGGTCGCGCAGTTACTCTGCGTATTCGGGACGGAGGTCTGATCGTTTGGGCGATACAAGCGGATGTAGTTGCGCTACACGTCAGGTTAGTTGTCGCTCCCACACACATACCACACATACCAAGATATGTAATTGCCCACCTAAAGCCACCTTTGTTAGCCACAGTCCAATTACAAAAAACATGTGAACTTACATGATATAGCACATAGCCAGCGTTAGAATAATACTGCTTCTCCAGACACTGTTGTTATTGTTAGCAATTGCCCTTCTCTCACAAATTCTCCCCACTTACGTAGTACTATCGCCCTTCGGAGCAAAGACCCAGGCGGCGACAGAAGCGCCTGCTACCAACACGAGGACCAAAATGACATTCCACCTGTATATTCCAACCTGTTAACACAAACTGCGGTCGCCACGTGAGACCCACACACATACCCACTCATCATAAAACAGCGACTCTAAATGCACAAAATAAAAGCAGCCTCTCTCTAACGGATGCAAGGAATTCCCGCTCTTATATGTATGTCGCGACCCGTAAAAAACGAATATCCCCCAATCAGTCGAAATTCAATTAAGGAGGTCGACAAGTCCCGATCCCGCATGTACCTGCGAAATGCTCAATTTTTACGGGGCACACGGACTACGGCCCTCCTTGCGCGCGCAAGCGTTGGGAACACAGGGGTTGTGGTCCACCCAACCCCATGAACCTGTCCTGGTGACGACATTGTGCGCCGATTCAGGTAGACGAGCCGGCTCTTAAAAGCAGTAGATTGAGCCGATTGGACGCAGAGAGGCCATGTCGACCCCCGTCCAGCCGTCGCGAACGACGCTGGAGTGGCTCTACCGAATTTTGTCACCAGTAAGTTACAATTCCAGGGCCTGCTTGACTGTTTGCTAACTCTCACTTTGCAGCGCTATGCCGACCCCAATCGCACTTACTCGGATATCGCGCAGGTGCTGGGTGAATACCCGTCGCTGAGGCCGAGAACTGAGGTCTACACAGATGAAAGGGGCGTCTCGGACTTGTTGCTGTGTCTGTCCGGCACAATACCCACGCGATTCGCCAACATGACCTATCGCATCCCCATTGAGCTGTGGGTTCCCCAGAATTACCCTGTGGGATCGCCATTCGTATTTGTAAGACCCACAGAGTCGATGCTCATTCATCCGGGGAACTATGTTGACACGAATGGGCGCGTATACCACCCGTACATGTCTTACTGGAAACCGGAGCAGACAGCGGTCGAGATGATCCGCGTCATTGGCGAGGTGTTTTCACGCGAGCCGCCGGTCTACGCCAAACCCCCTTCCTATGTGCCCACCACTACTACTGCATCGCGATCTTCAGCGAGTCCTGGAACCAGCGAGCCGAATTCGCCTATCTCTGCAACAACCCCTTCTCCGGCACGCGCCAGTCCATTCCAGCCGAACCCTCCGCTGCCGCCTAAACCTCCAAAGCTCGACCCCCTGCCGCAGTACTCCAGTGCTAACCCACCAAATCCACCGATCAACCCTCCAAACCCTTCGATCAACCCAATTGCACTGAATCCATCGATCAATCCAATGCCATGGACAGCTCCACAGATGAACCCAATGGGTTCACGCACGGCCCCTGCTTCGCATGTCAGTTCCAATGCGCAGAATAGTCCAATTCCGCGGCAGGCGACTCTGAGCACTAGCGTGCCCCTGCATAACGCGCCAGATATTATGGATATGGATCTGCCTACGATGCCAAGCACGTCTGGCCTGCCGCCTCAGAGGCCACCTAATCCGGAGAAATTAATGACACTCGAAAAGCTGCGCGATACCCTCAATGCCATTATAGAGAATGAGCTCAAGCCCGAAATGGAGATGGACGACCGCGCGGTCGGGCACACAGCGCACGCGCTCAGCGTCATTGAGAGCCAGATGAATGCCGAGAAGCGCGAACTCGAGGCCATCAGCGCGGCCAGCGCTGAAAACGAGCGCATACTTGTAGACCGCATTGAACAGGCGCGGCGTGTCATTACCAATGCAAAGTCGCGCGACGAGCCAGACATTGACGAGGTCATCACGGCCGAAAACGTAGTCTACAACCAGCTGTATGAGCTAGTTTCAGAGGACGCTGCAATTGAGGACACTATATACGTGTTGGGGAAAGCTCTGAGCAAGGAGAAGATTGGGCTCGAGCCGTTCCTGAAGCACACTCGAACGTTGGCCCGAGAACAATTTTTTAAACGCGCCCTTGTAAATAAGATATCTACCGACATTGGACTATAGATGTCTATCAATATATAGATTGCCGTTGTCTTTCACTTCCCAATGCTTCCTCCAACAGACCTTCCGCTACGCTGTCGGTGGTTATTACCGTTGCTGATTTATCGCTGTGGGGATTTTTTGTTCTATCCTTGACAGGACTAATTGAGCCTTAGCAGTAGTAATGATGGCGGTTAAACTTGACTTGAGTATACCTGGTAATAATTGGATACAAATACGTAAGGAAACTTTAGCGTTGGTTCCCATAGCTATATTATTTTGCAGTGAATTGATTTTGTCATTGACATGGCTGAAAACACCCCGGTTCGAATACTTATGATAGTTTCTTGAACGCTAAGTAAGCCTTCGGATGACCTTTATGAAAATTATGGCATACATTCTCATACTTTGCAATGTTTCGTTCTTTGGTTAATAGCATGCCAAAATGTACGTGCGGCTTGGTGCGGCTAAAGATAAAAAAATGCGCGGAGATCCGTTGTTAGTGCGGCGCGAGCGGCTGTGAAAAAAATTTCGTAGGTTGGGAGAGACAATCCACCAGAAAGTGAAAAATTATCGCGCGCAAAACTTTTTTCCAATCAGTTTTATCTCGATACATCGGAGGGAAATAGAACGGGAAAAGATGTCCGACGTTGAGATGAAAGACTCGGTTGATTATATGATCAAGCCGGAGGATACCGCTGCGTCCGCCGACACGAGCAGCTGGCCACTCCTGCTGCAGAACTACGATAAGCTCAACGTGCGATCCGGCCACTATACCCCCATCCCAGCCGGGTGCGCTCCGCTGAAGCGAGACCTCAAGTCGTACGTCTCGTCTGGTGTTATTAACCTCGACAAGCCAAGCAACCCTAGCAGTCACGAAGTTGTCGCTTGGATCAAGCGAATTCTGCGAGCCGAGAAGACTGGTCACAGCGGTACCCTGGATCCTAAGGTCACTGGATGCCTTATCGTGTGCATTGACCGGGCCACTCGATTGGTCAAGTCGCAGCAGGGTGCTGGTAAGGAGTATGTGTGTATCGTGCGGCTCCACGATGCGCTCAAAGATGAGAAGGACTTGGGCCGGGCTCTTGAGAACCTGACTGGTGCCCTGTTCCAGCGACCACCATTGATCTCTGCCGTCAAGCGACAGCTGCGAGTGCGAACCATTTACGAGTCCAACCTTATTGAGTTCGATAATGACCGACACCTTGGTGTCTTCTGGGCCAGCTGTGAGGCCGGTACCTACATGCGAACCCTTTGTGTCCACTTGGGTATGCTGCTGGGCGTTGGCGGTCACATGCAGGAGCTGCGGCGAGTGCGATCTGGTGCCATGTCCGAGCAGGATGGTCTGGTTACTCTTCACGATATTCTCGACGCCCAGTGGTTGTACGACAACACCAAGGACGAGTCATATCTTCGAAAGTGCATCCGACCGCTCGAGTCGCTGCTTCTTTCCTACAAGCGAGTGGTTGTCAAGGACTCTGCTGTCAATGCTATCTGCTACGGTGCCAAGCTCATGATCCCTGGTCTTTTGCGATACGAGGACGGCATTGAGCTCAACGACGAGGTTGTTCTCATGACCACCAAGGGTGAGGCCATTGCCCTGGGTATTGCTCAGATGTCGACTGTCGACCTTGCTACTTGCGACCACGGTGTCGTTGCCAAGATCAAGCGATGCATTATGGAGCGAGAGACCTACCCGCGACGATGGGGTCTTGGCCCAGTTGCCCAGCAGAAGAAGAAGCTCAAGGCTGCTGGCCAGCTCGACAAGTACGGCAAGACCAACGAGAACACTCCGTCGTCCTGGAAGAAGGACTACGTCGAGCTCGGTCCAGAATCGGAGGCTGCTGCTAAGGTACACGCCGCGGCTTCTGAGGCTCACGCCAAGAAGTCGGCCGTTGAGGTTGAGGCTGCTACTGCTGTTGCCATGGGCACTCCCAAGAAGCTGATTGAGGAGGTTGCTGCTACGCCAAAGTCTGACAAGAAGGAAAAGAAGGACAAGAAGGAGAAGAAGGACAAGAAGGAAAAGAAGGAGAAGAAGGAGAAGAAGCGAAAGGCCGAGGAGGACTCTGAAGACGAGGACAAGGCTGAAAAGAAGAAGAAGAAGAAGTCCAAGAAGGACTAATTGTATATTTTGCCCCCTTTTTATGTTGTTGTTTGCCTAATAAATTATTCCTGTATTGCTATCATCCATCATTTATTATCAACCGTCAATCGTCAGTTACCGGTTGTGACATGTATTAAGTAAACCCAGTTATCCAAAAGACTTGCCGCCACAAGATAAGCTAAGCAATATCTATAGATCGAGTGTATTCGAGGTGATCCATATCGGTTTTGAATTCAAGCTATTCAAGCTTAGTCAAAAATGCCCGATATAGATGGTAGCACGTACACATCTGTCTCCCCTTTGGATTTTTTTTCGTTGATATCTTCAACAAACTGGAGCTCGCTAGCCAATGCATACAACAAAAATCTACTAGGTTCCGAGTACTCGGCACTAGCGTAGCCACAGGGAGGGGTTTTGGGGGACAGGTCTACGCTCGTTGGATGCCTCCCGAGGGCAAACTCTCGTGTGGCAGCTCAATTGTATGTCATTAGCCCTTGAAAAGGCAAATGCACCCGATACAGCTACTCAAACTTTACAATATCCTATTTAGCCCGTGTGAGAAGCAAATGCTTTCAATTCTGGATCTCTTATCGTGCCTACGTCTCCACGAGTCTCACGGCAATATGCAAGAGAACACGGACGTGCGGAACTAAAGATCGCCTACTTTATACAGCCAGCTACATACATCCCTCCTGTGCTCCTACTATATTGTATTGGTGATACAGGCTCGGGATGCAACCTGGAGAGAAGAGAGCCTAGCGATCGATGGTTACCTCCCGGAAGTATTACGAAGCGTCCCTCGGAATTGCCTGAAACGGGGGTGGTTCGGAGCACTCTCCACCTAGTGCCCAGGAAATTACCCCACACGGACGTTGGAACTATAAAAGACCCGCACATCAAAGTCATGGACAACCACGACAGAAAATGACAATTGAGAAGTCCAAGTACGTGCGGCCAGAGCTTGCCTATGAGCCAGCCACCGAGGAGACCTTCTACAGGAAGGAGCTATTTGGCGAGACCTACCCGATCCCCGGTGACGGCGTGAAGCAAGCGGAGCAGTGGGTGGAGCGGTTTAGTGCGGCTGTGCAGTCCAGAGACCCCGCAGCGGCCGTCTCTGGCCTGATCGCGAAGCATTCGATCTGGCGAGACCTGCTGGCATTGCAGTGGGACTTCAGGGCCCCAGAAGGCATTGATGCCATCAAGGCTTTCTTGGACGAGCACCTGGCCGAGGCCGAGCTGACCAAAGTCAGGATCGATCCAACCAAGAGCGCGCCCACCAAGGTCAGCCCGTTCAAGGGCCTCGAGTGGGTCCAGGTGTTCTTTGAATACAAGACCAAGAACGGTCATGGCCGGGGTGTGGCCAAGCTCGTGAATACCAGCAAGGAGGGTGTTGATCTCAAGGCGTTGGTGGTGTTCACCGTGCTCGAGGGTCTCAATGGCTTCGAGGAGGTCCTTGGAGACCGACGGCCAGTCGGCGTCACCCATGGCCAGCATACTAACCGGGAGTCGTTCCTCGAGCGTCGCGAGAGAGAAGGCAACTACGGTGGTGCCAATCAGCCTGCCGTAGTCATTGTTGGCGGTGGCCAGGCCGGGCTGACTATTGCTGCGCGGCTTAGGGTTATGGGCATCGATGCGCTCATCATAGAGCGGAATCCGCGAGTTGGCGACAACTGGAGGAATCGATACAAGTTCCTTGTTTTGCACGATCCTGTGTGGTACGATCACCTGCCATACATCAAGTTCCCGGACACCTGGCCCATCTACACTCCAAAGGACAAGCTCGGTGACTTCTTTGAGTTCTACAGCAAGGCGCTCGAGCTAAATGTGTGGACTAGTTCTTCTGTGGACGGCGGCAAATACAATGAAGCGACTAAAACTTGGTCCGTCGATGTCAAGCGGCCAGATGGATCGCGCATTGAGCTTACCCCGCGTCACGTAGTCCTTGCCACAGGTCATTCTGGCGAGCCCAACATTCCTAAATTCCCAGGGGTGGAGAAGTTTAAGGGCAAGATTGTCCATAGCTCACAGCATGGCTCGGGTGCCGACTGGAAGGGCAAGAAGGCTGTTGTCGTTGGCTGCTGCAACTCTGGTCTTGATATTACCCACGACTTCTACGAACAGGGCGCAGATGTGACCGTCTACCAGCGGAGCTCGACTTATGTCGTCTCGATTCCGCGCAACGAGGAGACACTACAGCCGCTGTACCAGGAGCACGGGCCTCCAGTGGAGGAGGCGGATCTCACGTTCCACTCGTCTCCGAGCAAGATCAACTTTGCCATTCTCCGGGCTGTTGCTGCGGGGTCGTACAAGCGGGACAAGGCTCTCATTGACTCGCTGACGGCCAAAGGTTTCAAGGTTGACTTTGGGTACGACGGAACCGGTCTGTGGGCGAAGTACTTTATCCGGGGAGGCGGTTACTACATCGATGTTGGTGCCGTGGGTCTCATTGCCGACGATAAGGTCAAGGTCAAGCAGGGTGGTGAGATTGTTGACTTTACTGAAGACAGCATTGTATTCTCGGATGGGACTTCACTGAAGGCGGACATTGTCGTTCTTGCTACTGGCTACCAGAACATGCGGAGCACTGCGGCCAAGATCTTTGGTGACGCGCTTGGAGATAAGCTGAATGATGTGTGGGGGCTTGATGGCGAGTATGAATTGAACACCGTCTGGCGGGCTTCGGGCCACCCACGATTCTGGTTCATGGGCGGTAACTTGGCATTGTGTCGGTTCTACTCTAAGCGACTAGCACTACAGATTGCAGCAGAGGAGGCCAACTTGAAGTGAACTACCACATTGGTGCATTATGTGCGATAACCAGCTACGTATGAATGAATTTGCCTAAATGGATAAACGCTATTCATGGTAATATCATGAATCTATGAAATAGCATATCAATGTGCATGTTATTGGTATAGGTGAATACAATAAAAAACGTTCATGGCCCAAGCCTACAGATATGGCTAGAAGAAAATGAATTTGAGAATGATGAGTACGACAATAAGCTGGAGCACTGGAAATTGTCGTCGTCGCAATTGCACGGGTTGTCTATTATATGCGGCGTAATTATGTGCGGCGTACATTCGATGATCATAGCGGCGCCTGCGGGCCATGCCATCATCCGAAGACTCGCTCCCATCGCTGTGGTATGGTTTTTTCAATCTGACCATCTTTTCAATTGGCTCTGCAATTTCTGCAAAACTTCATCCAATGATCAATTTATATACCTCAGTCGCTGTCGTGTTAGTCCCATGCGATGCCTCAACTCAGGTTGCCTCATTTTATCCTGATACCTTACGGGTACAGCAGTACGCAAGGAGTGTTTGAAGTGATTCAACAGGTAATACATGATATGATGATACATCTACATGGAGAATGATATATCCTATATGGAGATCTTATTCACATAGCCATGCGTACGTAACTGTCTAAGCAATCGACTGCGGATTAGAAGGCTTGTCGGCACCGTGCCGGCGTGGTCCCGGTAAACCCCCCATGTTATCAGTGCGCCCCCCTGGCTCCCGTGATGCCTCATGCTTGAAGGACTCCGCACTTGAGGTCTCTCGCGTTCTCTCTCTTGCCAGCTCCACTGATATTCGATCATGTTCAAGCTAGCCCGGAGCACAGCCTTCAAGCGGTTCAATGCGACCCTCGCGACCCCCGGGCCGTGGAAGCATACCGACTACCTCTCTCCCACCCAGTGCGAGTACCTTGACTCGACGTTGGAAGACGCGCTGCCCATCAAGCGACACACGCGCATCCTGGGCGAGGAGCTGTCTCCCGGATACCACTTTGTCTACTTCAACCCGGCACACCGCGAGTCCTCTCTGTCGTCTGACGGGTACGAGTCGTACCAGGCGCCGAGCGATGCGCAGTACCCGAACCGCATGTGGCTCGGCGGCTCGGTGGAGTACAACCTCAAGACGCGATTGCTCATGGGCAACCCTTCGGTCTGCGTGGAGAACATCTTGGAGGTGACCCATCAGCAGAAGAACTCGGGAGAGCGGCTTGTTGTCGGCCTCGAGAGACTCATGAAGAATTCTGGCGACTACCAGCCGTGGGCGGTGAGGGAGGAGCGGAAGCTCATGTACTTCTCTGGCGACTCGACCGCCGAGGACCGACACAAGACGCTGAACCGTGTGCTCAGACGTAAGTTACTAGTGAAAGGTTGAAAACCAGCAGTGGTTAACTAATTTTGATAGCGCCAAGCAATGCAATTGCCCAGCATAGCCTAATTCCCACGTCGACAATGCTGTTCCGATATTCTGCGTTGACCTTCAATTCGCACAAGATCCATCTGGATCGCGAGTATGCGCAGAACATGGAGAGCCTGCCTGAGCTGGTCGTCCACGGGCCGCTGATGACTACTCTCATGCTTCGGTGGATTTCGGGCAAGGTGATCCACCAGCTGGCTCCGGGACTCAGCGTGGCCAAGATGACCTACAGGAACCTGCTGCCAATGTTTGTCGGCCAAAAGCTGACGTTAAATTGTGGCGAGCTGAAAGACGGCATTATTCCTCTCTGGATCACCAACCACAGGAACAGCATGGTCTTTACGGGATCAGTCAAAGTGGGAGAAAAGGTTCCTGAGGAATAGCTCAACTACTAATAGATTAACTAGAGAATCAACGATCTTCAGAATGTCCGCGAAGCGGAGTTATCTTTCTTCTAGTAGCCATGGGGGACAACTGTCCCCCCTCCCCAAATCCCCTGTGGCTCCGCTTCGCGGAGAAATTCTTACAGAGTTCAATTGATCTCCGCGAAGCGGAGCTACGAGAGCTCGAGGGCTGGCCCTCGAAAAGGGGAGAGAAATCAATTACACATTATCTGTATACCGTCCCATGGGTTATTTATCGAAGTACCACCCTTCGTCCAAAAGGGACTGTTCGATGCCGGTCCAGTACTGTCGCTTGTGCGAGATGCTCTTGAAGTCGAGATCAATGAGGCGCCCCCGAATGTACACCATGGGCCCGCCATCTTGGAGATCAATGGCCATAAAGTCCTCTCTGTCGTCGTAGCGATCGACATCTTCGAGGTCGATCTCCAGAAAGACGGTGCAGTCGCGACAGGTCATGGCAACCAGGAAATCCACGGGCAGCTCGACGCCGTAGCCAAGGATGCCCTTGGTATCCCACGACTGCATGAGCTTGAGCTCCTTGATCAGATCGCTTCGCAAGATAAACTGCGTCACTGAGGCGATGAGCCTGGGGGCGGTAATAGCCGCTGGAGCGTACCCCTCGAAAAGCGCGGAGACGGCCTTAGAAACGCGAGACGGGTCGTCAGAGCCGAGATCTAGAGGACAGAACCCCGAGGGCTTGCCTCTTTTGCGGCGTAGGGCACAGGTGCGGCACCGCTGGGCATTTCCCGGGGCGTTGGGCGATTGGAGCAGCCACTTGGGCTTGAACTCGACGACGAGCGACCGCTCGCACGGCTGGACGGCACAATTGGCGAGCTTCAGGATGTGCGTCGGTCCAGACCCCACGAGGTCGACTAGAAGTGCGTGCGTTTCGTCAGCGTTTATGCCGTAGTGCGCCAATGCACGCAGCAGATCGCGCGAAATGAGGACGAGCTCGACGGGTACGATGTATTGCCCTAGGAACGGTTCGAGGTGGGCCTCGGCGAAGCAGTAGAGCTGCTGCGTCGAGGGTGCCCCGCGGCAGTTCTTCCGCAGCCGCAGGAGCCTCTTCTTGAGTTCAGGGTCGCTCCCTGAGTATTGGAAGAGCACATTGGCCGCTCCTTCGGCGAAGTACTGCCAGTTCCCGGGTCGGATTGTGCGCATAATTTACTACCAAAAGCCTACCAAAGCCTACGAAGAACGGGGAATGTTTATTCTACGGCCAAAATCATAGATACAGCTATTGACTGGAACAAAATAACAATCCGAGTGGACTCCAGGGCCTTCCAGTCAGTTCGGGGGTTTCGAGGGTATGCACGTCGCCAGTTTTGGCCAACGGACACTCCCCACCAATCGACACCTCCCATCACTCCATTAATCACCCCACTACTAGGGACATCATCCCTCTGCCAAGCAGAGTAAGCAATTTATTACTGCTACTACCCGCTAGGAAGAGTATAGTTGGGGGCCAGCCCCCAACCCCCTCCGCGTGTATGAATAATCGAATTCTCGTATGAATAAATTGAATTCTACCGGTACTGGTACCGGGTAGTACCCTGATATGGATAAATTGAATTCTAGTTAACTTATGAATAATTGAATTCTAATATGAATAATGCAATTCTGATTTGAATAACTAGTTGATTTCTAGTATGATTAATTGAATCCTGATGACACAACTATCGGACATGCTTGTTACTGTACTACCTGGTGATACGCATGCTACTGCCACTTAGCCACTTGTATAAATCGAATTAGCCTCTCCTTATCTTGCCATGGGGCGTTATAGGCCCCTGTAGGGATTAAGGGATCAATCAGTTTGAAGAGCTGGACTACTACCGGTAATATGGTACCGGGTATAGTATGGTAGTGATACAATGATACAGTATGACGGTGATAGTATGGTAAGGTCTACGGCAGTATTAATAGTATGGTACAGATACTATGGTGAGTAATGGGATAGTAGTGAGAGTACGGTACTGATACTATGATACTGATACTGATACTGGTACTACAGTACTGACACCATGGTAGTTGTTACCTCCTACGCAGGCCCACCTTCGTATTGTAGTGTCCTCCGGTGGTTCGCTGCGCGAACCACTACAAAACGAAGGTGGGACTGCGTAGGAGGTAAGGTAGTAGATACTATGGAAGCGATATATCTTAAGGGCACATATCTGATTAGTAATCGCTGAGTCAAGCATTTTTGGACTTGGAATCCCGGCTGGTGTCCCAAGTGCCTAACACCAACAAACGACGCCATCCATCGACGCCATCAACCATTAAACCCATTAAACGAGGTCATAAAAACGACAAGAGAAGGATGAGCCACATGGATATCGACCACGACGTACCGACGGTACTGGCGACTTTACGCTCCGAAGCGGATCCGGACCTGGCGGCGCTTTTTTACACTATGGAGGACCAATGGGAGCGAAAGCTGTGGCACCAGCTGACGGACACGCTGAAAGAGCTCTTCGCACAGGAGGCCAGCGCGCCACTGCGCCTGCGCGTATTCACTCAATTCATCTCAACCTTTGAGTCCAAGATCAACCAGCTGGCGTACGTCCAGTTTGGCCTCGCCGCCGCCAATCAGTGCGCTTCGGCCAAGGAGGCGCTCGACTTCCTGACCGAAGTCGCCGGCAAAGTAGACGTAGAGCGGCGGGCGGCCAAGCCGTCCGACACGTACCGTGGCGAGGAAGAAGAAGAGCCTAGTCTGGCTCAGCTCGAGGCGCATGTATACGCCGAGATCGAGCTGGCGCGGGCCAAGCTGCAGCTTAACGACCTTGAAGGTGCCCGGGCGCTGTTGGACAAGGCGCAGAATGTCCTCGACAAGTATGATTCGGTCGAGCAGCTCATCAATGCAGCTTTTTACGCCGTAAACTCTGAGTACTACAAGTCCAAGGCGGACTTTACGACATACTACCGCAATGCTTTGTTGTACCTGGCGTGCATCAAGGTAGAGGACCTGACGCTGCTCCAGCAGCAGGAACGTGCCTACGACCTGGCCATTGCGGCTTTGCTGGGTGACAAGATTTACAACTTTGGCGAGCTGCTGCTGCATCCTATTCTCGACTCGCTGAAGGGCACGGACTACGCGTGGCTGTGCGAGATCCTGTTTGCGCTCAATGCCGGCGATGTGCGGACCTTTGAGGGTCTGTCGGGCCACCTGGCCAAACAGCCGCTGCTGCAGAATTCCCTGCCGTTTTTGAAGCAGAAGATTTGCCTCACAGCGCTGACAGAGGCGGTGTTCAAGCGGCCGAGCTCGCAGCGAACGCTGACCTTTGAGACCATCGCCAAGGAGACGCACCTGGTTGGGAGCGAAGTCGAGCATCTGGTTATGAAGGCACTGAGCCTTGGCCTTCTCGAAGGGTTTATTGACCAGGTCGCCGAGACCGTCACTGTTACCTGGCTCCAGCACCGCGTCATGAACAAGCAGCAGATTGAGGTTATGAAGGATAAGCTCATCCACTGGGACCAGGAGGTCAGGGGCCTCGGCGAGTGGATGCAGGACACTGGTAAGGAAGTCTGGACCAGTGCTTAGTACTTATTATATATATATATCTTCCGTCAGTAATCACCTCAAAGGATCCCCTTTTTACAAGTCTCTTTCTCTTTCATATAGAGTCTTCGCCTATGACAGTTGTCCCTCGTTTGAAGGGTCCTCCTGTAGCGAGCTTGTTTCTCCTGTAACAGGTTTTTGTTACAGCCCTGTTGGGGCTCTCAGTTACAGATGTTTGTACATGCAGTGTGACAAAACTACGAACCCTTTTTTGAGGGCCAGCCCCCGAGCTCCCGCAGCTGCTTCGCAGAGGAATAGGAGAATCACGTCTATTAAACATATTCAATAGCTATTGCAATTCGATTACTTCTCTGCGCGAAGCGAATGTACAGGGGGGAACTTAGGGGTTGTTAAGGGAACGGTGGGGATTATTAGGAACAAGTGCGTGAATTGAAGAAAATCATGTCTATTAAATAATAAATATAGCAAGGTTAGTCAAAGTTCTTTTCGATGGCCTCCTTCTGGGCCGGGGTCAACGAATCTGGGAACTTGACTGCGATCTTTATGGCCATGTCGCCGCGATGACCCGGCTTCTTGGAGATTGGCATGCCGTAGTTCGGATATCTAATGATATGTCCCGGTGAGGTGGGTCTAACGTGTTGCACCTTGAGCTTCTTGCCGTCAATGGTCTGTACAATGCGCGAGAACCCTGTCAGTGCCTCCTTGAGCGACAGCGTCAGAGTCTGCTCCAGGTCGTCGCCGTTCCGCGTAAACGTCTCGTTGGGCTTCTCGTCAATGACAAAGACCACGTCCTGCAGGGTCCCGTTAGGTTGCAGATCGCCCTCGTTGGCAAATGTGATCTTGGTGCCGGCTTTCCAGCCAGGCTTGATCTGGACATGCAGGATCTTTTCGTCAATGCCATGCTCCCTCCTTCGCTTTATCTTCATCTTCTTTGTCGTGCCCACCGCCAGGTCCTCAAGGCTCACGGGCAGCTTGATCTGCACCTGCGACTTTGGTAGCTGTTGCGGAGATGGCGCGGCGCCCATGCCTCCAGGCATACCGCCAGGCATGCCACCGCCCATGCCTCCCATGCCGCCAAAAGGCGATGCGCCCGGTGCGCCGCGCCGCCGTGTGCCACCGCCTAGCATGGAGAAGATGTCGTCCTCACCTTCAAACCCGCCGGACTCGGCGAATTGCGAGAAGATGTTAAACGCGTCGGCCGTGCCAAATCCTCCACCGCCGCCAGGGCCCGTAGAGAAGCGGAACGTCCGTGCCCCACCGCCAGGCCCGCCGCCGCCGCCGCCGCCAAATGCTGCAAATGGGTTGCCGCCGGCGAACTGTGCACCAGCCGCACCGTCCTGTGGGCCATTGGCCTCAGGCATGACGCCGCCGCGCCGCGCGGCTTCCAGGCCAAAATTGTCGTAGAGCTGCCTCTTTTCCGGGTTCGATAGAATGTCAAACGCCTCTGATATCTGCTTGAACTTTTCAGTGTCTCCCGTAGGCTTGTCCGGGTGGTACTTGAGCGCAGCCTTACGGTAGCCCTTTTTAATCTGGTTCTCGTCTGCGTCCGTCGAAACGCCCAGCAAATCGTAGAGTCCTTTCTCCTTAACCATTTTTTATATATATCGGAGACGATGATTGTGATACTAAAAGTGTAGAAAAACAAGCCAAAATACGTGTCGTCGGACACAGTTATATAACCTCACACAGGGCTTGCTGAGCCTCTGGCCAGACAATGGTGAGAAGGTGCTCGAATGTTCCTGAAACGTCTGGGTTGTTCTCGTAATCTTCGTGCATTGCGTTAGTCAGCATCTCACTCTTGTATTATGTAAGTCATGGGCGGTCGATTATGTAAGTTCGGAACTTGCAACATCCGATTGCTCTTGGTATGTGGGGTGATACCCGCAGGATTCGGTCCTTCTATGCATTAATATATTAGAGAGCGATATACAGTACGCATTTAAGCCAGGTCCTGCAATAGCAGTATTAATGCAGTACAGGTGTAGTAGGGGTGTGATGGAATGAGCCTGAATCCATACAGTATGAAACAGAACTTTATTTACAGTGCAGTTTCGTATCGAATTGGAATGAGCGTATTGAGTGCAAATCAGATGCGCTTGTAAACTTTGCAACTATGTAGCTGACATTGTGGAGATGTAAACTACTGTAGCCTTGCGAGAAATGTTTACAGCTTTGAGAAGCAATTGACATACCAGTGTGCTATGGGTACCTTGGGTACCTTGGGTACCTTGGGTATTGCATCATACGGAATTAGGCCTCTTCAGCATGGGCAAATGTACAATTATTTTTACTAAAAAATAGCTTATGTTCGTCTGGTACTGGTACTACCGTACATTTCTACCATGACGATTTGATAACTCCACCTAATTTTTCAGCAACCAATTGAAGCTTTACCGTCAATTGGCCATTGTAGGGCCACAACAGACACTACTGTAGTATGGTAGCATTATGGCGGCAGGACTTCTGGAACAAAGGGCATACCACGAAAATTCCAACAATTGAATGAAACGGTTGTCAACGAACAATGGTGAAAAATACCGGGATGCTGGTGTTCTCTGTACAGTACCAGTATTTTGGCGTCTCCCGAAGCTCAGGGATATTATCAACGGTATCGCGGAAGAGTACCGTAGATCTTTTTACTTATTCGTCCAGTCGACTTGTATTTGCACGAAAGAAAGATTAGAAAGAATAGCCCGATTCCTCAAAGAGGGCTGACGCCGAATGCGGTACAACTGAGGCATCCAATTGAGATGAAAATGATTTTGTTGTTTTATAGAATACCGGTATTATATTACTGGTACCCTGCATTTCAAATGACTATCATTATTACCGGTATCGCAGTACCAGTGTGCAATTGATACAAAATTTTGCGCAATTTGTTGTTGTCGAACTATTATCGCTACGGATGTGATGTGTTCTTTGGAATCTTCTTGGGTGGAGAGATTGGTCCCGCTAACAAAGTATCATTCGAGCTCAATTGGTCTAATCAGAGACTGCAATGGATTGATATTGCAGCTTCACTTCCCAAGAGTGAACATTTGCACTGTCAGATGAAAATATAATAAATAAATGA
Organism: Blastobotrys vanleenenianus; assembly: GCF_965637985.1. Lineage (NCBI taxonomy): Eukaryota > Fungi > Ascomycota > Dipodascomycetes > Dipodascales > Trichomonascaceae > Blastobotrys > Blastobotrys vanleenenianus. The sequence continues at coordinate 144,360 of NW_027481869.1, read as the reverse complement.
ATAATTACAGGGAGTTAAACCAACTTATATTCTATAATTGCAAGCTTTTTACACCCTAATTGGTACATATCAATAATAAACGAGGCATCACCGGTACGCGCTATTGAATGCTAAATCAGTTGGAACAATGTACTCTACAAGTGTGAACAGAAAAGTACGCTACAATCTCTACTCGAGACGAATTGATCCTACTACCTAGATAGCAGAGTCTGGGCAACGGGATATCAATTGTTCGTTTAGAGGGCCCGATTACGACGCGAAGCGTCGCTACGGGGGGGTTTGGGGGCTGGCCCCCCATATCCGACCTACTCCTGGAACTCAATGGCCAGCTCCAGTATTGTCATGTACGGCTTTAGGTCGGCTGCATCACCCCTGTGTGGTCGGTCGGCTTGGATCGCGCACGACACACACACACACACCACACACACACATACACACATACCACTCACCACTTGGGAAGCGAAGAATATACCATGGCGGAGGAGAACGACATGTCGGTGATACTGGTGTCGTCCGGGTACGACCAGTCGATCAAGTTCTGGGAGGCGCTGAGCGGCATCTGTAACCGGACAATCCAGAACGGGGACGGGCAGGTGAATCGCATGGCGATTACGCCCGACAAGCGGCATTTGGCCTGTGCCAGCGCGCACTCGGTGCTGCTGTACGACATCCGGTCGTCGAACCCGAACCCTGTGATGAAGTTCGAGGCGCACACGGGCAACGTCACGGCGGTGGCGATCCAGGCGGAGGGCAAGTGGATGGTGACGTCGTCGGAGGACCACACGGTCAAGGTGTGGGACATGCGCACGTCCAACGTCCAGCGCAACTATAAGCACTCGTCGCCGGTCAACGACGTGGTGATCCACCCGAACCAGGGCGAGCTCATCTCGTGCGACAACGATGGCAACGTGCGCGTGTGGGACCTTGGCGAGAACACCTGCACGCATCAGCTCATCCCCGAGGAGGAGGTGCCAGTGCGCAGCGTCTCGGTCGCGTCTGACGGCTCGATGCTGGTCGCGGGGAACAATACGGGCAACATCTACGTGTGGAAGATGGTCACGTCACAGGATGTCACGTCGCTGCACCCGGTAACGAAGTTCAGGGCTCACTCGAAGTATATCACTAAAGTGCTGCTCTCGCCCGACGCAAAGCACCTCGCCACTTGTAGCGCAGATCACACAGCAAGAATCTGGTCCGTCGAGCGGCACTTCCAGCTCGAGACAACCCTCCAGGGCCACCAGCGATGGGTGTGGGACTGCGCCTTCAGCGCCGACAGCGCTTACCTTGTCACTGCGTGCTCAGACCACTATGTGCGGCTCTGGGAGCTGACATCCGGGCAGATCATCCGGCAGTACAATGGGCATCAGAAAGGTGCCATCAGCGTTGCTCTCAATGACGTTTAGTTTCGCTTTATTTTGCAACTGCTGAATCCGCCCTAAACCGGGCTTTCAATCGTCTTATTTTTAGGGTTCCAGAGAGCGGGGTTGTTGCTCTTTCTTCCCCGGGCGTGAGTAGATTTGGCGGGGGAGGTCGAACATGTCTCTGTCTTTGGTACCAGTTTCAACGACCTATAAGCCTCTGTGTTATCCGTGTAACGGCGGGGACGACGCCTTTTTGTTTTGTTTTTTTGTTGGGCCGTTGCTTATTTCACAGCACGGGCCCGTTCAAGGGGTTTGTCGATGGTGGCTTTTTTTTTTCTTCGATGATGGTGCGTGACGGATAACGGAGGTGGACTACATACATATCGGTTACGTACGCCGCATCTCTCGACACATCGTATGTAATCTCAAGGGGTCGAAGCGGCTAGAAGTGCATCTCGTTTATGCTCTATGCTAAGCCTTATACATGTAATACATGTATTGGTATTGTCTAGGTGGGTCGGTTTGATCAACAACGGGTCAATACGTACTTGGCTGCGGTTAAGTACACTCTCCTCCCCCCCCCCCCTTATGCAGGACCATATAAATACGGCAAGGCATTGCTGCTGATTTTTCAATTTTCTCTCCAAGGTTAATAATGTCTGCAATTTCTAATATCGCCGGTATAGTAAGTTATCACCATCAATTGGGTCCACCGTCTATTGGCTCGGCTATCAACTGGTACACTATTGGGTCCATTATCTATAGGCTCCACTATTATAATTAATTGGGTCAATTATCGAGTTCACTATTAGGTCCTTGTGTGCAGCTTGATAGAATATTAATTTGGGTCCTTGAGTATGGCTATTGAAGCCGTATTGGCCTTGGTACCATTGGAAATAGTACGGTTGACAGACGTATTATGAATTGTGGCCGTTAAGGAGTACCTGCAGGGGGGGTTGACGAGCCCTGCAGAGAAAAATAAAGTGATTCTAAATGTACTAACAAATTACTACTAGATCTCAAGCGATCTGGCTGCAGCCAGCTCTATCCTCGCCACTGCGACTCTGCCAGGCGAGTATAGCTCCATTCTTCGATCCATTGAGAGCGAGCTTGCTACTGTATCTATTCCAGCCAGCTTCCTCTCTGGTCTTACCGAGAGTTTGACGGCGTTGCAGACTGGCACTGGTAGTGTCAGCATTTCCATCAGCCCTGCGAGCACCATCTCTGCTACGACCACTGGCACTGCTACCTCTAGTCCTACCACCACTGGCACTGCTACCTCTAGCCATACCACCAGCGGTACCTCTGCCACCTCCGCTACTAGTTCTAGCACCTCTACGAGCTCTAGTACCTCCAAGGCTGGTGCTATCACCCTTACTGCCTCTGGCCTCAGCGTTGTCTTCGGTATGGCCATGGCCCTTCTCTAAGCTCTACTTTCTTAAATAGAGTACCATAATTCGTCTAATGTAATATTTTATTTTTAATATCATACCGTACGGCTATATGAAGAAGCACCGCTATAATAGGAGAATGAAAAAGGAGGCGAGGAGACTGGACCCCCCTCCCCTATTCCGAAGAGTGACTTAGTAAAAGGGAACTGCAGTTATACGTTATAAGGGCGAAGAGGCGAATGGAGGATCATACATGCAATTTATACGTACCGGAATATGATACCGGTACAGTCATTTTATCGGTTATGATATCTTTGTATACCACTGTATATTACGTAGGTATATCATATTAGGATCAATTAGGTCATTTTCATGAATTTTCAGTGACTCGGATCATTTTCTCGTGGTACGTAGTTACCGGTCTATCATACAGTAGTTGTGACGATTGGTCTGCTTATTGTGGCACGACCTATACGTTCAGCCGAAGAGTGCTAAATACGGTAATGCAGTCTGCTATGCTGGTTTTTGGCGGATCGCCATGCCCCCAAAAAATAACAACTAATCAATCGAAGAAGAATTCGACATTCGAAAGACGAATTAGGAGAACTAACGTTGCATTTCGATTCAGACCCACGGATTAACACTAGGGGTCAGCCTGGTACGCACCCGATCGCGGGTATAGCAGACCCAGCCCCCCGGGGTCAAAAAACCAAATCGAACCGTTACCCCAGAACGAAAAAAAAAAAAAAAAAAAAAACCACAAAATACATACAAGAAATACCCACAGAATACCAAATAAACAGAGAATACATTGTGTTCCACACACCATCCCGAGTATGCAGATTGTGCGGGCCGTTGTGCCTGTGCCCACTCGACGCGTAAAGGCAAGGCTGGCCGCGCGGGTGCTACTTTGGTCTCTTCTATTAAACATTTTGGGAAGGTGATTATGTGCATATCTGTAGGGTCCGGTTGCATCAAGGGCCCATACCCCAAGCGACCTGCCCCAATGCATCTTACAGGCGGCAAATGGCCTAAAAAAATATGTAACTAAGAATAGTGAAATATAGAGCGAGAGAGAATAACAAAATAGAATACGGACCTCCCTCCTTCTCACCCCCCTGCCAAGTAAGTGAGATCTATTGGTAAGATCTAAACCGGTATAAGGTTGGTGAAACTGGGGTTTGAGTTTGCGTGTATCTGGTGTTTGGGGTCTGGATTCGCGAGCAGATCTCGCTTCCCGGTTACTTTTAGTGCATTTTCCTGGACCCCTGCTGGTGGGTGCACAGATGCTTTTCTTTATTTTTCAAGAACCTTCTTGCAGTAAACAGGCGATCAGGCAGGAGAAGAAGGGGAAGAAGGGGAAGATGAGGAGAAGAAGAGAGTTTTGCAGCATCGTGGGGAGCCAAAAAGTATAAAAGGCCCTTGCTACTCCTCCTACATTCCTCAGTTTCTTTCTTCAATTCATACCCCAGAGTATACTTAGAGCAGATTAACGCAATGCCATCTACTACCTACATCACCCCGGTCGTTCCTAACTGGACCACTCTGCCATCCACCTGGCCGAAGCCAACAGCCCCAGCCGCTCCAGCAGTGCCATCCTATCCAGCCGCCCTCGGCCCATCCCCTGATGACAACACTGTTGCTGCTGTAGTCAATTCGGCTGTCAAGTCCAATGCCAATGCTGCGGCCTCCGCCGCTGCCGCTACGACCTCTGCCGCCGCCAGTGGTAGTGCTCCTGCCTCAGCTGCTGGTACTGCTGCTGGTTCTGGCTCTGCTGCCTCTGGCTCCGCTTCTGCTGCCTCTGCTTCTGCCTCTGCTTCGGGCAATTCCACCGAGTCAGCCATTGGCTCTGCCTCGCCTTCTGGTTCTTCGGCAGCCAAGACAAGCGCCTCCGCCTCTGCCTCCCAGGCCAAGAGCGGCGCTACTGGTGTCACTGTCTCCAAGGCTGTCGTCGTTCTCCTCGGTGTCTCTCTCCTTACCAGCTTGTTCTCTAACTAAAACAAATTATCCTGGACACATTCAGTTGACGACTTCACGCTAACCTGTTTTCTGCTTTGGTTTTGGTTGTATTTATTCATACAGTAATAGTAATATCCAGTAATGGAATTTTTAATTGTACACTACCATTTCATTAGCTTTGGTTCTATTAAATTACGCGCCATTCATAATACATACCGGTACATGTAATACGACTTCATTAATGGATGGGGGCTGGCCCTATGGGATTTGGTATCACAGACCATTACTGATTGACAATAGTGTATTGTCCATCAATAGACTTTTTTAATTGTACACAATTCTGCTGTACCATTTCATTATTAGCTTTGACTACGGGATTAGGTATCCCAGAAAAGTTAATTATGGCGGTACAGTGTGCATGGAATAGATAATAAAATATGCCTTATAGGATCCAAGTTTAGATACCCTAATAAACATGATGACTAGAGTTCGTTGACTGCAGAAATTATTCTCCAGGTTAGTAGATTGCAGATTCTCTCGGATGGCTCCGCTCCAAACGACTCAACTGTCAAATCGAACAAGTACTGCGCAATTGCCTCCACCGGAGTATTTTTGTCCGGCTCAAGTCCAAATCTTGCCAGCCGGATTGAGATCACAGCTATATGCCGGTCGTTGAGACCGTAGGATGCCCGAAGATGGTTCGCCTCAATGGACAACGCCTCGTACTTCTTGACAAACGCATACCACATATGCACTAAGCGAACAATTATACGATTAAACCGAAGAAACTCCGCCATCGATGGAAATCCTGCCATCGCCGAAATGGTCGGTAAATTGCCATTCTGGCTCTGCATAAACATATCGAGCCACGATAGATAGTCGAGCACGCGAAATATGCCAAAGTACAGCGACAGCGTAAACGACGGGCAAATAGGGAGCCAGTCATAGCGCGATCCCGTTATCTCAATGTCTATCTCGGCCCTTTTCAGTGCCTGAACGCCCTCAACTTCGTTCACAACAAAAATCGAGAGCAATACCGCCTTCTGCGCGTCCTTACAGCTACCGTTGTACCACGCATGCTGAGAGGCTGCTTGCAGACGGTCAGCTACTCGTTTCGTTATATTCCGCCCAAAGAAGTAGCTATTGTTCTGAGTGAGTACCCTCTGGAATCCTTCGGACAACTCTTGCTCAAACGCCCGCCTTTGGTCAGGAGTCATTGGCTCATCCTCTTCGTCGGCAGCCGCGTTGTTCATCAGCCTTGTCAGAAGCTCCTGAAACGCCATCGCCGAAAGCTCTCCGGCCCTCCAGTCACAGGCAAACTTACAGCGAGGACAATTGACAATAGGGTCCGTGACAGTCTCCACGAGACGCTTTTCGACCTCACTCAACTCGCTCTCGTCGTCAATGTCAATTACAGCCCCGGCCGCAAGTTCGGGTGGTTGCTTGAGGAAATCCAACCCAAGCGACGCAACCTCCCGAAGGTACCCGTTCGTTCCCTCCGATGGATCGACAAGCATTGTGGGCCAGACCTGCTCAACGACGCCGAGATCCAATTCTTCACTGCCGTTGTTCATCACAGTCTTGAATCGCTGCGCAACGAGCGAAAACGGTCGGTTACAGTTTGGGCAAAAGGACGCCTCTTCAATGGCGTCGGTTGCTCTGCACGCCTGGCACCGGCAGTCAAAGTAGTACATAGACTTGAGCGTGTCACGCCGCAGGTGGCGTGCCAGTCGTGCCGAAGAATAGGAAATGGTAATCTGATCGCCCACACGGATTCGCCGGAGGGCCCTCAGTACCACAACATGCCCCATGCACCTATCGCATGCCTGGTTGCAAGGGAGATCTTTGCGCACAGCGATGTCGTAGTCTATAATGGTGGTGTTTGGATCGCAGCTGTGGTTCGTGGCTGCAATAAGCGGGTCAAACGCAGTTCCGACTCCGTTCCAGGGACTGTCCAGGTGCTGCCACTCAAAGCCAGATGTGAGAACAATGCAGTAGAGGTCGATGAATTCCTCGATACCAATGAGCACTTCGTAACTTCTCAGCGCATGCAGCTTTCGTAGCAGTCCCACAATTGGCAAGTACCGGACATCGTAGGCTTTTTCCATTGCCCTGCGGTGGTTACAAAAGTACCTGTACTTGCAAAAGTCGAAGCCCTCTTGCTCTACTAGGAGGCACGTCACGATAAGGCACGAGTACACCCTCACGAGCGCATGGTACTGCGCAGCACTGTCCTGGAAGAGCTTACTAAGCGCTTCTCCAAGCTCGCGGTAGCAATTATTGCAGCAATAGCAGCTCTGGATACCTGCCACGCTCAGAACTGTTTTGTATTTGGCCCGGTTGTCTGTGACAAGCTTGCTGAGTTGATCAGCCTTGAACCCAATCAAGCTTTGGAAACAATCGCAGATCAATGGACTGCACATCGGCGAAATCTTCTTATAGTGGCGGTATATGTCGTGTACGCGCAATGCCAGCTCCTCGAGGGTCTTTTTCGGCGGCTTCAGCTGCCCCCTTCTAATTCGGCGAGCATGCTGTTGCCTCAGCTTGGTAACCCTTACAGCTCGTTCACGCTCCTCGTGAGTTACTCCTTTGGGAGCAGCTAATGACACTGGTGCCCTGGATAGCTCATTGTGGATCTCAATGTTGTACAAATGAATAAAATCCGAGTATAGCTGGTTCTCGGCTCGGGTCTCTGAGCCCAGGCATACAGCCTGTGGTCTGAACACAGCGATGATCTCGCCTGCCTATCGGTTAGATTCAAGTTTCCAAAAGACAAACAAACTGGCAATAGTAAAAATATACCAGGCACAAACTCGTGAGTTGCGGTTAAGCCACGAGTTTTTCCGTCTTTTCCAACCCCAATGGTGGTTCCTTCCGGTAGAATAAACGGATACTCCATGAACAGTCTTTCAATGTCCGCAGTTGAAAGTCAACAAACGGAATTTTGTCGACAATTAACCATTGGTATCTACAGTGAGTTAAAGTTACTCAATCTTAATGCGATATGAAGTCACTCTTGACAAGTCTTTTTTTTTTGTAAACAAAAAATTTCTCAGAAGCCATTGCAATAATAGCAGCAGTACCACTACGTTTTCCGATAATGCTATTTCAATTCCAAATTGCTTCAATGGCGGATGACCAAGAATAAAAAACCAAGTCACATTTATTTCGCTAAGATAAAATCTCAATTGCTCAAGCGTTAATTCAGGTACTCGCTTATTCAAAAAAAACTTCGACCAACCCTCTGGAAAACTCGAGTGGTCCCAGTTCCTCTGACGTACGAATAGCCGTTAATACCGAGACGCTATGTGATTGGACGTACAAGCCCATTGATTCTTCTAAACCGACCGCTGGCCCTTAGGTCTCATCATCTACTAAGCGAACGATAGTCAGCGCCAGCGCGATGCTATGCTATTCATGGTTGATAACTGCCGAGGCACAGGGCATATTCAGGGGTAAAGGGGGCAGGCCAGCCGCATGATATCGGTATGCATCTAGACTTTGGACCGTTGGAATCCACCTGCCTATACCTCTGGACTGGGAACCTCCTGCTGCAGTAGCTATGCTCAATTACATATACAGTAGCAATGAATGAACTTCTTCACCCTTGCTGATGAGCTAGGGGGAAGGAAGCTGTGTTTGAGCGAGAAATTTTGAGAGTGTTGTGAATTATCTCTAAATATGTGAACACTAGCATATGATTTCATGGCCACGAACTTGAATGTTCGGAGCCGAATTCTGTTTTTAGCACATCAAACCAGGCCATGAGCCCGAGGAACCAAAGATAGATCTCAACCAAATGGTGATAAGCCATGTGGAGAGAGCACTACATGTGTGTTCAGTCTTACTGTAGAACAAGGATTGGCTGCTCTTGACTCACACATCAGATCTCTTGCATAGCTACCAACTCGAGCAATATGGCTTACGATGGCGGCATGAGCAATGATATAGGTACAATGTTGCACCAATATTGTAGTACTACAGATATCTGTAATATACTGTGCACTGTATACAGTGTAGTACAAAAGATGAGATAGGCTCAAATTTTATTTTTTCAATTCAATATTGGCTACAACCTGCCTAAAGTATGTTTCACGGCACAGTAATTCCCTCACTAAAGGGGGGACTTCGGGATGCACCTGTCAAGTACGGGAATAAAGATGGTTAGAGACGCCGTGCGCCAAGGGTAGGCGGTGGGAGGAGGCGACAGCGACCGTTTCCAACCGTTTCGCAAACACAGGTGCGGCTGTAACCACAGCTAGTTACAAAGGTTGAGACATGTGGTGCGAAGGCGCCCCTAGCGCCGTAACAATGCGCACATACACACCCCATGCTTCCAGCGGCCACAATTGAAGTCAATTCGTGGTGCTCGAGCCTTGGTACAGCCCCAGCGACGTATCACCTCACCTGATTACATATTACCAGTGACCAATATATGTTAGGCGAAGTATCAGAAGTAAGGAAACCCTAACGATAAATTGATTATTGGTAACCTATAACTGATATATCATTCCAATTGGATCCTCGCATATTCAGGGGGCGCACCGGGCCGGAAGCACCGATCTCATTTTCTATAGAGTACACATGTATTACCACCCACAGTAGGTACGGTAGTACACAACGCTGGTTAGTAAATGGTACTGTAGTCCCTTGTATGTGTAGTTCAACGAAGGAAATCCACGATAACAACTGTGGGCCATGGATTACGCGTAGTACATTTTGCCTTCTTGACTGCATCTACTGTGTGTCCCTCTCTGCGTTCCATTGCTCCACGAAGGCATGTATACCACCGCCATACTGGCGCGATGCCGCCTTCCCGCCCAAATATCTAAGAGGGCCAAAAGGGGGCATACATCACGTGACATGCAGAGCGTTTAGGACCCGCTTTCGTATCATCAACAATACGCGGCCCACTGTGCAGCAGCATCTGCTGGCCGATCAATTTTGCACGCATCCATCCGCACTCCTTTGTTTTCGATGGCGAGCCCAAAAAAAGACCAATACACAAGGAAGAGGGGGATTCTGTCATGAGATGGTACCGCCCCATTCTTTTGCCACTTTCAGGGTCCCCTTGAAATTTTTCAAAACGGCGTCTGCGGAAATAGGGGGTGTGAGACACGCTCCGGCTAAAAATAGTCCCCTCCGGATCTCCCAAAAATATCAACAACACTACACGAGCGACGCGTCCGGGGCGAAGTGTCGTTCAAATTCCATCCCAACGCCAATATAACCGACTACAGATACAGTACAGGTATGCCTGGTCGTTTCAATTCATGTGGGCACATGGAGCCCCCCTTTTTTTTTTTTTTTTTCGAAAGTCCACCTTGGCTCTCTGCAGGACAACAGCGCCGGGCTGCATCGCCGGGTTCACGAAGGATCTGTAAATTCTGAGTCAGACAAAAAAGAAATATCTCTGGAATGGTGACATAAAGTAAGACATCTGGAGCCTGCCAAGATCGAGTGTGCGTAAACATAAAAACCGGCGGAGTTCCCCCTTTCTGTCCTACTCTTCTTCTTCTTTTTCTTCTTCTTTCTTCTTCTTTTTCTTTACTGCAATTCGCGTCAATTTTTGTTTTAACCTCTACACTCGTTAAATTGAAAAAAATGAAGCTCTCTCTGATCGCTCTTACCGCTGCTTCTCTGGTCAGCTCTGCCCTGGCCAACGTCAATGCCTTCATCGCTCCAGGCCCAACTGACGTTCTCACTGCCGGCCAGCCATTTGTTGTCAAGTGGAACAACACTGACGGTGGCAACCAGGTCAACCTTCTCCTCAAGAAGGGTGATTCTAATAACCTTGATACCGTTCTCACCATTGCCAAGAACATCGACAATGGTGGTGCTGTCCGATGGGCCGTTCCAGCCAACCTGCCAACTGGCGACGACTACGCTCTTGAGATCCAGGAGTCTGACGACCCAGAGGCCGTGAACTACACTAACCAGTTCCGAATTGAGGGCGACTCTTCTGCTGCCGCTTCTGTGACTGGCTCTTCTTCCGCTACTGCTGCCGGCAACTCTACTGCCTCTGCTACCTCCTCCAGCTCGGCCGCCTCCTCCTCTGCTGTTTCCACCACCTCTGCCAACATCTCGGGTAACGTGACTACTGCCGCTAGCACTTCCTCTGCTGCTGTTACTACCTCTGCTGCTAGCAACCTTACCACGTCCGCCTCTGGTCACGGCCATGCTACTAAGACTAAGGTTACTACCGCTGCCACTGGCTCCGCGTCCGCCTCTGGCTCTGCTTCTGGCACTGAGGCCGCCGCCTCCTCTTCTTCCAGCACCAGCGGCGCTAACTTCTTTGGCGTTAACGCCCTTGTCGTTGCCGCTGGTTTGGGCGCCGCTCTCCTTGCTCTGTAAGTGAGTTAGTTTAACCCAAAAACAGTCATAGATAAAACGCTATTTTTTTGATTCGATCTTTATTATTATTGGTTATTAATGGTATAATGTCCGTGCTACTAATTGTGAAGTAGTGTAATTGTTTTCCTATATAATTGTCTGCAATGGGTAGATGTTTTTTTATACCTCTGACTGTAACAAAAACCTCTTACTGCCCCCTGGTTAACCCCTGCGGCTGTAACAAATGGGAGTACGGAACCTCCCAATGGCGTTACAAACAGTTATCATTTCGCCGCGTCGTATCGTACCCATGTGCTCAACTCGATGCACCGTTATTTTCTATTTACGCTTATTGCCCATACTGTATTGCAGCAGTTTCAATCTCGCTAAACTTGCTAGGCAAATCGTCACACTTCATATTTTATTACGCTTAACGTACACCGTATTAAAGTTTTCCTAATCCCTTGAAGGACGACCCAACATATGTTCGTAATTCATAATTTCGTGTACAATGCATCTCCTCTAGCAATATCGGTATGTTACCAATAGTGCATCATGTCTTTAGTAGTAACGGTTATAATATCATATCATAATAAAAAAACGGCTCGTGGTCTATAATTTATTTTTTTCACTATTTAGTATGGTCGTCGAGTTGTAATGGGGTATAACATTGCTGCTGCTGGTGTGTCGGGAAGCTGAGCTTCATGTCGCCGTCAGTCCCTTCCAAGAATGCATTCAGCTGGCTCGATGGCGTGGTAGCCGTCTGCGAGGACCTCTGGCTCAAAAGCCCGTAGCGCTCAGCGGTCCAATAAATCCACTCGTCGGTAAAGCACCGAATAACCCACCACGCGCCAAACTCCGCCGACCCAGCCAGCGAGATCTCTCGGAACACAATTGAAATGACCGAAGACATGGAGATGATAAACAGCCGCGCTGGCACGTGCGGGAACCGGCTCGGAAGCGACGACAGAAACTGAGCCCACTTGACAATGGCAGCAGATTCGGGCTTCTGTTTCCGCGAGCCGCCGCCACCTCCGGGACTTTCTTCATTCTCGTTCGGAGATGGCAGGGCAGGCGTAAGCAGCTGAATTACCTCATTCTCAAGGATATGTTGGACCTGGGCGGCTGCACACGGCACGGCCCGCTGGACCGTAGACGTGCTGACCGCCTGATGCCACGCCTGCTTCATTTTGGCAACCTCTTCGTCATTAACAAGAATCTTGCCCGCGGTGTGAGCCGTTTCGTTCGTGCGCAGAAGCCGGTGCAACAGATTAACAAACGCGTTTAGCGGTTTCATTTTGGCCGCAACAAGCTTCTCAGGCTGATTTCGAAGCACCTGTACAAGATGGTCCGGAAGGTACTGGCACAGCGATTTCAGCGCTTTGAGCACTTCAAACGGAAGCTCCTGCAGCACCAATGGACTCACCAATTGAACCATTTGCTAAAAACTTGTTAGTAAAACACACACAATTTAAAAAAAAAAAAAAAAAAAAAAAGGAAATAGCAGTGACATACCTCAACGGTGAGCCAATCGGCGTTGGCGATCCACTCAATTACCTGGTCGTCCTTGAGCAATTTCTGGACCGGCGATGTAAGGCTCCCTACAAACGCGCCCTGGAGCTGTAGGAACTTTTTGATATGCATATACCGCAGAGCCTCTATCAGGCTCCGGCAGTGCGATTTGTACAGTACAAACAAGGTCTGCATGGCATCGGTGTCGAACTTGCCTTCGTCGGCGTACGACTCCAGAGGTGGAAGCTGGAACGGCACCATCTTATCACAAAGAGAGATGTCATCAAAGTTGTCCACCTTAGTCGGCTGCTGTTGATGCAAAAATTGGTGATTAGGATGATGATGATGGTGGCGGTGGTTAGGAGTCAGGAAGTTCTGCGGTAGTTGGTGCCGCATTGTCGAGCCGCCACTACTGGTAGAGCTGTTGATCGCGCTGGAATTGGTCAAGTCATCCATGACTCGATTGAAATCGCCAGCGCTTGGCGCCGGCCGCTGTTGCTGTTGCTGTTGCTGTTGCTGTTGCTGTTGCTGTTGCTGTTGCTGTTGCTGTTGCTGTTGCTGTTGCTGTTGTTGCTGTTGTTGCTGTTGTTGCTGTTGTTGCTGTTGTTGCTGTTGTTGCTGTTGTTGCTGTTGTTGCTGTTGTTGCTGTTGTTGCTGTTGTTGTTGTTGTTGTTGCTGGAGATGCGAATTGTATCGAGAATGCGAAGGGGTGGCAAACGGGGACGCGTATTGCAGGGAGGCATTTCCAACGCTACCAGCAGAGCTTGGAGGGTCGACTCCGCTGAACAATTGCGTTCGGAGCCCCATGCTGTTGTAATGGCTGGACGCCGACCCGATTGAGTCGGGGCTGTTGGCGCCATAGCGGCTTGGCGTTCCCGTTGGGGTGTTACCAGTCGCATTGTTCTGCTCGCCAATAAGCTGAATGCCACAGTAATGGTACTTAGACTGCCCCCTGACGCCGAGTCGCCGAGTCTTGATGGTAGGGTATATAATTCGCACGAGCTTGCCAAAGGACGCCGGATTCAGCGGGCGAAGATTGAACTCCGAACACACGTCGACATATCTCACGTAGATACGGTTCCGGGGGACGTTGGCATCGGGCGAGAGCTCGCAGTTCTTGAGGAGCCAGGTCATGCCAAACACCTGCCGCGTCTTCTCAGCCGTTGACGTCGACTCGTCCTGTCGTACCCTCTGGGCAAGCTCCGACATGGCCAATTCGCTGGCGAAATGCTCCTCAGCCTGGCGCTTGAGCAGAGCGTTGAGCTCCTCGCTGTTGCTACTTATCGACCCGGCTTTCCGCTTCCGGCCGGCGACAGAAGAGAGCCCCGAATTAGTACTAGCTGGGGTAGATGCAATGCTCGGCGCCGGAGACGCAGAGCTGGATTGTAGAGGTTGCTTCGCCTGATCAGGTTTCACCAGGCTCTCATTGGGGTCTTCGATGCCGCCAGCATTACTACCATTAGCTCCGGTATTGTTAACATTGCTGCCATTGGGCGTCTGATGGTATTGGGGAGGCGGAGGATGGTCAGGTTGGAACATTGGAGAGCCCTGAGCGACAGCGTAGTTCGTTGGGTTCGGCATGATGTCCCCCATATTAAACTGTTGAGACTGCGACCCTTGTGAAGGCCGTTGTTGGTGGAACTGCTGGTCCATTTTGATATTAGACTTGAGTTCTTGGTGGTTATGCTCGTTATTAGTATAGCTTCCGGCGTTCGCTGTTACGTTGCTGCCAGCCGGGAGATGGTCATTACAAGTGTGATGCTTTTCGGACGCGCTGGAGGCGCCGTTGACAGGCCTGCCCCCTCGCGGCGTCGAAGAGGAAGAAATCGGCCCCAGCGTAGGGTCCACGAGATAGCCCTTGGGCGGATGCTCGCCCACTGGGGTTGCGGGCTGGGACGACGACTGCATGGAATCAATGTAATTCTGAGGCATAGGCGCGCCTTGTCCCATGGCCGCGGCGGCGGCCGCCGCGATAGCGGCAGCTGCGCTCGCACTGGCCTGAGCCGAGCTAGGAGGTTTATGCATAGCGTCGCGACGAGAGTTCACCGCCGGATCATAGGCAGACTGGCGAGAAGGGGTAGCTACAACAGTGTCGAGAGCCAATTGATCGCCGTACGGACGGTCGTCCATCAAGAGGAGAACGAAACCCGCGTATTACACGTATTACACAGGTTCCTACGTGGTTTTTGGCAGTGTTCCCGCAGCGGTATACACTTGTCGCTAGACGCTTGTGGATAGACAAGGTCCAAAAGCGTGCCTTACTTGTTGTCCAAACAGAGACCGGAAAAAAAGGGTCAAAGAACGAGGAATAATAGCCCTACTACCGTCCTTAAAGTCCTGTGTGGAAAATGCACGATGCTACTTCGTTAAATTTTTTCCCCCTTCCCTTATGCTAATCGAAGTGGCTTCTTTATTGGTGGGCCGAGAAGAGGTTGTCGTGAACGGGGGAGGTTTTGCAAAAGAAAGAACCGCCAGCGCGGGGAGGGGCCCAAATCAGCGTAACGGCTCACACAAACGGATCGAATTACAAAAATCAAAAAGGCTCACTGGACACAGTGGGTGCTGGATTATCTTGCAAGGCCGGATTGCGTGGACTGGATCCTGGATTGAGGGAGATGGTTGGATCTGTGGGCCTCAACGAGAGAGCGATGGAATGAATAATGGCGTGCAAGTCTCACAAAAAAAGATCGCTACGGCAGACGGCAAAACACAAAAAATGCACCGAACCCTCTCAGTGTGGCTACCTACGTTGATCTGTTACAATCAATTCACGATCTCTTCTCAAAAGGCAGTCAGTTTTTTTATTCCGTCTTCCGCCAGACCTATTTTCTAGCTATAGATAGGGAAAGAGAATGCCAATGAACGAACGAGGGAAAAAAAATTATTACCTACTGATGTAACTATGGTGGGTCTCTACTTAATTATGATGATAGATATCCGACATCAACTGTCGACGCGACAGTGTCCTCTACCGACAACCTGAGACGGTTTTGTGGTGGTGGACGCGTATCGCCTTATGAAAATGGGCAGATACCGACTCAGTACCGTATATATATATATATATAATCCATGTCCGGATATCATATGCTGTAGCTAGATACAGCAAAAAGGGGTGAAAGGCGGCTTGTACGCATGGAATCGGTATCAGCACTTTCTTGCTTGCGATCGTTGTAGCACCCTCGTACCCAACGCTCTTCATTACTACCACTACCGCGCAGTGGGCTGGACCGCCAAATGTACAATTGCACCATCGCGCCGCGTCTCACTTGCAGATCACAACATTAACACCGCGGGGCCTTCCACGTTTAATGTTCCGGATTACGTAATAAGTCATGTGATTTAGATCATGTGACTTTTGGGAATGATTTTGCGCGATTATTGTATCACTGAAGTATATTTAAGCACTGGGAGTTTTTAACGAGTGGCAGTCACGGAGCAGACATGGATATACGCTTTTCCGTGCTGAAATGTTCCCTCAGCGAAGGGAGAGGGGGGGAAAGAGTGAAAATTGTGTAATCACCAAACATTTTTTTCGACGACCGACAATCCGACAACCGACCCCATAGTAAAAATGGCCGCCAAGACCACCGTCCCAGCCCACGCCGAGGTTTTCCCACCAGAGACTCTCCTTAAGAAGCGAAAGAACGCTCAGGAGCTCCAGGCCGCCAAGCAGAAGGCCGCCGCCGAGCGAAAGGCCTCCAACAAGCAGAAGCGAAAGGTCATCTTCGAGCGAGCCGAGAAGTACGTCAAGGAGTACCGAGACCAGGAGCGAGAGCAGATCCGTCTCCGACGACTCGCCAAGCAGGAGGGCAACCTCTACGTGCCAGCTGAGCACAAGCTTGTCTTTGCCATTCGAATCAAGGGTGTCAACAAGATTGCTCCAAAGCCACGAAAGGTCCTCCAGCTCCTGCGACTGCACCAGATCAACAACGGTGTCTTCATCCGACTCACCAAGGCCACCTCTGAGCTCCTCCGAATCGTTGAGCCATACATTGCCTACGGTTACCCAAACCTTGCCTCTGTCCGACAGCTCATCTACAAGCGAGGTTACGGTAAGGTCAACAAGCAGCGAATTCCTCTTTCCGACAACGCCATCATTGAGGAGGCTCTTGGCAAGTACGGTATCATCTGTATGGAGGATCTGATCCACGAGATCTACACCGTTGGTCCAAACTTCAAGCAGGCCTCCAACTTCCTCTGGCCATTCAAGCTCTCTAACCCATCCGGCGGTTGGGGCGTCCAGCGAAAGTTCAAGCACTTCATCGAGGGCGGCTCCTTGGGCAACCGAGAGGAGAACATCAACGCTTTGATCAAGGCTCAGAACTAAAAAAAATAATTAACTGTATATCTTTACAATATACTTGTAATTCATCTCTCCACTTCCTCTGCCCGGCCCTCGAGCTGCCGTTATGATTATCGGATCTTTTGCCCTATATCACGGTACCAAAGTTGTATTTATATATGTGTACTTATATTGTAATCTCAATTGGTTTGAGCATTATTTGGGATAGAATTGCTAAGAATTTCCAACTCAGATGCTATATGCGCCGTTATTTTGTAGTTTACCTATTTTTGACAATCATTCTGAGGTTGAAATCTATGGGGAAAAGGCAACATCGGCAGGTTGGAGTTTATACATTAACACTTGGAAACTACATTGTAATACCGCCAGAGCTTCTCACATTGGTGTGCTAGTAAATCCTTCAACAGTTTATTTTTGGTTATCTTGACATTGAAGTGATACATACAATATCAGTGGTATTCTATTGTAAAGCCACTTGGTTTAGCTGTATTTGTACCGTTGTACTGGATGAGAAAGAATTGGATCTTCATTCTACTACCGGTACCAAGGGATTGAAGTCAATTGGGAAACAGGACAGATTTGACTTGGAATTCATATATCACTGAAACTGAACTCTTGAATCTACTGGTAATACCGGTAGCTCTTAACTACAACCATACAGTGGTAGTGTTAATACCAGTTTATATCAATTGGATAATTTCCCGAAGACAGAGCTGAGTATAATTGTTAGGTCACTGAACGAGAATAACGTTAATAGGTTTGGCTATATGGCACTTGCAGACCCATTGATTACGCATTGTACGCACGTACCTGAAACTAGGTACAGATCTTTTAATCAAGGTATCGGCGGTAAACTTTTCAATGGCTAATAATCCGTAATCCCGGTAATAATCTTTACTATTTTCTGTCCATGGCGATGGAGGGGAGGCAACCTTGGTGCCGGTAATAGTTTCAAATGAAATAAAGCTACTTCTCGAATGCACCGTAGGTAATACAGTGTACCAGGTAACGGTCTTGATTAGGACCCGTTAGGGAGGTCGAAGGAGGACTAATTATAAGCACATAAAGTGCAGTTACCGGTAATTATAGCAATGTACTAAATCTTAGGGTGATACCGATAAGAGAAACAGATCAGGCAGTGGATCGTAAATACAATTGAATAAATAAATAAATAATAAATAAATAAATAAATAAGGCGAATAAAAAAAATTCAGTCTATCAAATCTTGAGCAAGTCAGAAGTGCTCTGCGATAGCATGGGCGAGCCAATGTCCGACTGGGTGTTGCCGGAGCCGACGGTGCTGCCCAGAGGACACAGGCCATAAAGGACTTCATCCAAGGCGCGCGCCAGTTTGTTGGAACTGACAGGCTGCGATGCAGTGGCCTGGGGCGTGTGGAGTCGCTGCTCGTGTTGATTCTCGAGCGCCGGCGAGTCAGCGCGCGGCGTGAGCTGGCCACGCCAGCCGTGGAGCCGCTTGAGGTGCTCTGAAGCCAGGTCAGCGTCCATGATGCCGTCGATCTTTTCAATTGCTGAGATGAGATCAGCGTCAGTAATGGGCGTAATGCAATCGCAGGTGTTTTCCTCTCGCGACAGCAGCATATCCTCGCCGTTGTGCGTCACCCACGGGTGCTCTCGCAACTCACCCATCTTGATGCGCTGCTGCGGGTCCTTGCACAGGATGCGCCTAAACAGGTCGCGCAGCTCTTCACACACGAAGACGCCACCCTCGTTGTCGGCGAGCTCGAGGTCAGCGTTAATGATCTTGTCGTAGAGACCGTACACCGTGTCGGAGCGGAACGGCAGGTGGCCGAACAACATGTAGTAAAGCGTCACGCCCATAGACCATATGTCGGCAGGACGACCCTGAACGTGCGGGTGGGCACGGTCCATCCACACACCCGACGACAGGCGTGCTACTTCAGGCGCCATGTAGGCAGGAGACCCGGCGGTGCGCTTGATCATGTCATTGTCGTGCTCAAAGATCTCAGAGACGCCAAAATCGCCAATCTTGAGCACGTTATCGGCACTCAGAAGCATGTTCTCTGCCTTGATGTCGCGATGAATGACGCCCTGCGAATGCAGGTACTCAATGCCGAGGATCATGTCGCGGAAGAAGAGCCGGCATTGCTCTTGGTTCCAGGGCGACGGGAGGTTGCGGTAGGTGTAGTCGGGCGGCATGAGCGGCCGCTCGCACCACTCGAGAATCATGAAGAGCGACGTGCCGTGCGGGTCGTCGAGCACCTCAACGAGGGAAACCACGTTCGGGTGGTCCAGCTTCTTCATAATGGCGATTTCGCGCCGCACGCCATTGTCAAACACGCTTTCGCTGCCGCCGTCGCCCACGGCCGGAGTCTCAGCCGCAGCCGCCGCACGGCCGCCGCACGAGGTGGTTACTCCTGCTCCTCCTCCTCCTCCTCCTCCAGCTCGCCGGCGCCGCAGCGAGGCAAACCGCAGCTCGCGCTCCAGCGCCGCCTTGTTGAACTCCTTGACGGCGTACTTGACGCCAGTGCGGCGGTCAATAGCCGCCCGCACCACGCCGTGGGTTCCCCGGGACACGCGGTCCAGAAGCTGGTAGTCGTTGATCATCGAGTGCTGCGAGAGCTCGTCGATGAAGTACCGCGCATCTGAGGATTCCTTGACCTCGCGCGGCAGCGAGTTCGCCAGCCGGAACTGATGCCTCGTCGGGCTCTTGGTATTGTACACCGGCGACGAGTGGTGCCGCACCATGCTCGGGCGTCGTTTGTACATGGCAGGCAGCAGCTTCATTGGCTCGGCGAGGACGGTTGAAGTGCTGCTGTTGGCTGTACTCAGAGTACTAGCAGTGGCCGTCCTGTCCGACCCTGCACTACTACTGCTTTCTATGCTTTCCATGCTATCGGTGAGGGCAGTTTGCCCAGTAGTGTCGAGGCGGTAAAAATGGCCAAGGCCGTTGCTCATTTTGCGCGCAAAAACCCAAAAAATTAATAGCTCAGAGTGCGATAACGGACAAACTCGCGCTCCGGGCCAGGGGACAACCCATCAAACTTGTCTATTTATACCAAGGTTCGCCAAATCCCGCCGGGGGTTTCTTGTTGGTCTTGTCGCAACTGATCAAAACGAGCGAAGAAGGTGATGATATCAAGAGAGAAAGAACAGCCACCAAAAAAAATGTCGTCAGTTCTCGTCCCTGGCCTCGCCGGGTTTCTATTTTTCCCGTCGAGACATTGGCTGCCGCCCGCGGGCGACTGGTTTTCCTTTTTTTTTTTTTTTTTTGCTGGGCGCAGTGCGTTCTATGAAAGCGCGATCGGCGCCCGCAGCACCCCGGCCCATAGAAAAACATTTCCCAAACGGGCTTGAGAGCCGCGGAACCAAACCTTGTTTGGTCTTCGCCCGCAGTAGGAGGCCGCGCCGGCGGAAGAAATAAGATTTTGTGGGGAAACAAGCCCCAGCCCATGGGTTTTACCCCTTAGTATTCCCAGGCACTGGGCGTACATCTCAGTCCACGACAATGACACAATTTTCCTCCGACTCACCTGACCGTCGACCGACTCGGGCTTCTTCTAGAGCGACAATCGCACGTATACCGGAATTGCGCTGTACCAAGGCATTGTACTCTATCGAGTTATTGTGTGTTGCGATCTATTAAGCCATTGTATTCTATCAAGAGTCAGCGCTTCATTGTGCAAAAGCAAGGCTTGTGACAAAACCCTGTGTTAAATTTGCGTGGGGATAAGATGCGGCTCAAGTCACAAACTATTAGGAATGCGGCTCGAGTGCACCCCTGCCTGCCCTTACTACTGCCAACCTGCCGGACTCTGGAAGCGGCAACCCAGGAATTGCGCTGGATTAGAAACGAGCTCAAAGAAGGAGTGCGCAATGCTTGCTATCGGCGAGGAGTCCTTGGCCACCCTCTCCAGTACGTATTAGGTACTCAGCCCTTTGGCCCCCTGGAGATCAAATGCGGCAAGGGCGTGCTCGTCCCACGCTGGGAGACCGAGGAGTGGACAATGAGGCTCGGAGGGTTGCTCAAAGGCCGCCAACTCCGGATCCTTGATCTGTGCACCGGAACTGGATGCATTCCTCTTTTGCTCGCCTCGAGCTATCTCTCTGAGAGTAAAATATGGGCTGTCGACGTATCTCCGAGCGCCCAGCGGCTCTTTGCCGCCAACGCTACCCGATACGAGACAGAGACAGACGCCCGACACAATGCCGTCCGGTTTAGCCTCCATGACATCTTCTCTCCCTTGTCGGCCTCAAAGTCTCTAGGCAACATTGGCCACATCGACCTCGTAACGGCAAACCCGCCGTACATCTCGGAGCACGACTACTACGCCGAGACGGAGCGCTCGGTGCGGCTCCACGAGCCCCGTCTGGCGCTTGTTGGCGGACTCGAGTACTACGATGCTGTGTTTAACCGGGCCTTAGAGGTCGGCGCGAGCGCGTTGGTGTGCGAGGTCGGGGCGCAGGCCCAGATCGACTACGTCCAGAAGCGTGTGCAGGCAGCTGGCTGGCTCGCCTCTGTTCCAGTGACGGACGCGGCCGGCAAGCCCCGGGCCGTCGCGGCCTGGAAGTCGCCCAATTGGTCTTTTCTCGCTAATATGCGCAGTCCCCCACATACGTAATGGTGCGTCGATAGACAACCGGCTGCAGGGGACCGCAGGTGAGACATTGTTAATAGTTCTGTCTCATCGCGCGGCTGAACAAGAGGCGTACGGCTCGACTTGCTACGACATTTTCGGAACCTGTCACGACATTCACCCCGGGTTGTTTCGCCTTCCCCGGATGAGCGTTGTTCTCCAGATTAGCCCTCTTGTATGTGTGATCCGGATGAGCGTTGTTCTCCAGATTAGCCCTCTTGTATGTGTGATCCGGATGAGCGTTGTTCTCCAGATTAGCCCTCTTGTATGTGTGGAGAAAATACATTTTATGTCAGATGTCATTACATGAGACGTTCCCGTCCGGCTGGATTCTTGCTCTCTCTTCCTCCTGTGGTAGACAATGTCCTCCCAAACCGCTCCGCGGAGCTACGGGAGCTCGAGGGCTGGCCCTCGAATATCTAATTCTCCCTAGTAGTAATGGGGGGACCAGTCCCCCCAAACCCCCCTGTGGCTCCGCTTCGCGGAGGGGCTGTAACAAAGTTTTGTTACGCAGTAGCGAGCTGTAACGATTCATTACGGGGGTTTGGGGGCAGCGCCCCCACTACGGGAGCTCGAGGGCTGGCCCTCGCATACACACCAGTAACAATGGAGCTACGCCTCGGAGGGTTGCTCGAGTTTGGGCTTCTTGTTCCTGTTGGCGCCCCCGCGCCCGCTGGCCTGCACTTCAGCAGGGTATACGCGGGTGCCCCAGAGTACGTAGCCGCCGCCGCCGCGGCCAGTCATGTGTGGATGCATTCGCCCCGGAAGCGTCTGGTAGGGCCTCACCTTGGTCTCCATGACGGTGGGCGCAATGACGCGCAGGTCGCCCGTCAAAGTATGCGCCAGCCGTACTAACAGCTCCTTATACTCGTGGTACGCCACTATTGGTCGAGACCCGCCGACCGAGGGAAGCAGTTTCGGAATGAGGGTAGTGAGATCAAGCGTCGAGGCAACTACCAAAGCGTCAAACGACGCGGCGTCTACCAGAGCCCGGCAGGCGAGGTAGTCGGCGTGCCGCTGGCGCTTCTTGTAGTACTGGCTTTTTGCCGACTGCTTCAGCTGCTTAATATCTTCTTCGGATTTTTCAGTAAACTCGTCGTACTCCTCTGGGTAGAAGAAGTCAAGCCAGGTGATGGTCTTGATCATGCCAAGGGTCTCGTCTGAGTAGTTCATGTACTTCAATGCATCAAGGTTGTAATGTTCGTTCTCGTGGGCAAGGAGGATGGTCCCCTCGCCGCCCATGCGTTCCATCAGAGCCGCCACCAGGACTCCGCACACGTCGTCGACGACCAAGTAGGTGCCTCCGGGCTGGATATTGGCCATGTTGAGCATCAGAGCAAGGCTTTCCACGCTCATCCCCACGATCTTGGCTGGGTCCTTGTTGAGATAGTACTCTACGAGCTCTGTGGAGCCAATTGCCTCGGGGGTGAACTGCTGGAGGAACTTTTGCTGTTTACGCTTGATGTACTTCTCCTTGGAGAACGCCGTCTTCTTCTCAAACGCACTGTGGCTCTTGGTGACGAGCTCGATGATCTCCTGGCCACTGAGCCCCTGTTTCTTAAGCTCCTCGATTTTGTGCATGTCCAGCGCCTGGACGTTGGGGTCGTCCAGCAGCTCGCGGTTGTTTTCATGCGGCAGCAGCTCCGAAATGGCCTCTACCACTTCGTTCCTCTCGCTGTCCTCGTTATCGAGAACAAAGTCGTTCTTGACGATCGACAGTGCGCGGTCCTCGCCGATTTCGTACGTGAACCCGAACGGATGGCCAATGATGTCGTCTACATTGAACGATCCAAACTTGCCCAGGCTCACGGTCTGGCCAGCGATCAGCTTGACGACGCGGAAGTTCTCGCTCGGCAGCCGAATAAGCACGTATTTGTTCGCCTCGATCCTGCTCCTATCAAAGTCCATCTTTTAACTCTATTTAACTTATCGACGATAAAGATCGATTAGATCACTTAACGGGGGTGCCTGTCTCGAATATTTTTTTTTCCAACGGAGCTTTTCAGATTACATAACCCCAATATATGAGGGTGACTCAGTTTTGGTGAAAAATTATTCACCCACTGATAGTGCGGCTTATGTCATAATGAAAAAAAGATTTTTTTTATCAATCGATAGCGAAGCTTCTCGACGACGCATCCAAAATACGCAATAAGAGAAAATGGCTCGAAAATTGAAGAGACAGGCTGATCCGCCTACACTGGACGAGGTACATGGCAAGAAGGCTGTGGCCAAGCCGCAGAACAAGAAGCGAAAGACTTCTAAGGCCGCCAAGGCGGAGCCAAAGAAGAAGATCAAGCAGTCCGAGATCGAGAAGACCAAAAAGAGCCTGTTTGAGGACTCTGAGGCAGAGTCGGACCAGGAGGACGAGTTCGTCGACTCTGGCGATGAGCGTGACCCCAGGCAGATGTTCAGTGACGACGATGAGGATCTGAGCGTGCTCGAAGCGGCCAATAAGAAGACCATTGAAGGCTTTGGTGCCGAGGCTGGCTCCGAAGATGAGGAGGAAGACCTAGAAGAAGAGGAGGAGAATGATGAGTTCGACTTTGAAAACGAGGACAGCGAGGATGAAGACGATGTCCAGCCAATGATACCCCAGGAGGAGAACCCGCGGGCCAAGGTGCTCAGTGAAGCCCAGGCTGAGGCCGAGTCAGCCCAGGCTACTACTGACATTGGGTCGATCCGAACGCGAATCACCGAGATCGTGCGAGTGCTGGAAGACTTCAAGAACTTGGCTGAGGAGGGCAAGAGCAGGGCGGAGTACGTGGAGCAGCTCATTGACGATATCTGCAAGTACTACGGGTACTCACCATACATGGCTGAGAAGCTGTTCAACCTGTTCAGTCCCGCCGAGGCGATTGAGTTCTTCGACGCCAACGAAGTCATGCGACCCGTGACGATCCGTGTAAACACGCTCAAGGCGCGCCGGGCCGACCTGCGTCAGGCGCTCATCAACCGGGGTGTCAACCTCGAGTTCATTAAGTGGAACAAGGTGGGTCTGCAAGTATTCGAGTCGCAGGTGTCCATTGGCTCTACTCCAGAATACTTGGCCGGTCACTACATGCTGCAGGCTGCCTCGTCGTTCCTGCCGGTCATGGCATTGGGCCCCCAGGAGAACGAGCGGATTCTTGATATGGCCTCTGCCCCAGGCGGTAAGACCACTTTCATCTCTGCCATGATGAAGAACACGGGCTGTGTGTTCGCCAACGACTTCAACAAGGACCGAACCAAGTCGCTCATCGCTAACATCCACCGAATGGGCTGCACTAACACCATTGTGTGCAATTACGACGCGCGGGAGTTCCCGCGAGTCATTGGCGGGTTCGACCGAGTGCTACTCGACGCGCCATGCTCCGGTTCTGGTGTCATCTCCAAGGATGAGCGAGTCAAGACCCACCGAACCGAGAAGGACTACATCCAGCTGCCACACCTGCAGAAGCAGCTGCTGCTGTCGGCCATCGACTCTGTCGACGCGCACTCCAAGACCGGTGGTGTCATTGTGTACTCGACCTGTTCCGTCATGGTAGAGGAGAACGAGGCGGTTGTAGACTATGTCCTGCGGAAGCGACCCAACGTTGAGCTTGTCGAAACAGGCCTTGAAATCGGAAAGGAAGGGTTCACGTCGTTCCGCGGCAAGACATTCAATCCCAAGGTGCGACTGACCAGACGATACTACCCACACACGTACAACGTTGACGGTTTCTACGTGGCCAAGTTCCGAAAGACCGGCCCGTCTGTCAACGACAAGTCCAAGGCAGGCGCCAAGGAGAAGGAAAGCATTGCTCGACGCGAGGCACAGGAGGAACAGCTGGAGCCAATTATTAACGACGACTTTGCCTCGTTTGACGACGCTAACGACGAACAGTACGCGGAGAAGGCTAAGCGAAATGCATTGAAGAAGAAGGGTATCAACCCCAAGGCCGCCCTACCCAACAAGAAATAGACTTAATACACTCATCATCTCTGTCCTCAGTTCCTCCCCAATTGCTATTCGGTAGAGGGTATACTCGAGGGGCAGCCCTCGAGCTCCCGTAGTGGGGGACGCCGCCCCCAAACCCCCGTAATGAATCGTTACAGCTCGCAACAGCGCTACAATATTTTGCTACGACCCTTCCGCGAAGCGGGAGCCACAGGTTTGGGTAGTAGAAGGGGTGAGGGTGTTAATAAATACATTAGATAAAGGAATTGCCGTAACCGTGCTCTTTAATGTACTCGCTGCCGTACTCCTCGTACTCCTGGCGAGTGACCATTTTGTGCCTGAACTCGTCGGTGGTGGCCCACTGTGACATGCCTTTCCACGCGTCCGCGCTGGGGCTCATGGCCCTCGTTACCTTGATAGGCGTGCCGACCGGCAGCAGAGCGCGCAGCTCGCGATGCACGCGAGCATCAAAGTCTTCAAAGTTCGCCAGACCGCCCGTGAGGAAGATGTTCTGCGTCAGATCTGAGTGCTGGGTAATGCCGCCCGGGAACCGTCTGAGGATGATGTCGTCGGCGATTTCCATTATGCCTGCCTGGTCGATACCGGCAATGGACGGCTGGAACATGACCTCAGGAACCCGGATGCGCTCTACGTTGAGGTGTATCTGGTGGGCCTGGGCCTGGCTCTCGTGGTCAAACTCGCGGGGACCGCGCAGGAACATGTTGATGACCGAGTCCCGCCAGTCAATGGCGCCAGCTTCGCGCGCATATTCGTCGATGCGGAACTCAGGGTCGTGCTCGTTCAGCTGCTGGTGTAACTTTTCCACAAGCCGCTGTTCATCCTCTTCCGCCTCAGAGTCCACTTCCTTAGTAATGTCTCTGTAAACCATCCAGTCCTCGTCGTTGGCGCCAAAAGTGTCGTCTGCGTCGTCTTCGCCCTGGCCACGGCGGCGGCGCTTTGACCCTCGGGAGCTTTCAGTCGCAAGGGCGGCAATCGACTTCATGCGCATTTGGGCGGCGTGCGACTTTCGGTTCGACAGATCCTCTTTCAGCTGCTGGCGCTCTCGTCGTCGGTTGAAAATCTCCATGAGTTTCGACCGGCGATCCTCGAGCCATCCTTCCTTATCGCGTTCTCTCCACTCGGCATCCTGCTTCTCCTCTTCCTCCAGGCGCTTCTTTTCTGCTTCTTTCTCCTCTTTGGCCCTCATCCGCGCGTCATAATTCGCCTTCATGAGCTTCTGTCGCCGCTTCTCCTTAATTGAATCCTCATCAAGGTCCTCATCAAGCACGTCGATAAGCGGGAAGCTGGGGGGCTCTTCGTCCATATCGTCGTCCCCGATATCTTGCTTCCTAGCGCGTCGAATTGCACGGTCGAGCTCGCTGATCTTCTTTTGGAGCGCCTGCTCGTCGCGGAAGCTGTCAGCGTCAAGCAGCCGCTTCTTGTCCTTCTTATTCGCAGACTCGACGCGCTCCTGTAAATTGCGGTAGTACTGAATGTCGTTCTCCTTCTCCAGCAACTTCTCGAGCCGCACCTTGGCCGCCTGTTCCTGCAGCCGCCGGCCGCTCTCCTTCCTCTTCTCGGCGATTCTCGCCAGCTCCTCAGCCGACTTTTCTACCACCACCGTTGGAGTGTATGGCGCTTCGACTACGCGCTCCCGATCTGCCAGCCCGTCCCAGTCGAGATAGTGAGCAATCTCCTCGTCGTAATCCTTAGAAACGTAACAATGGTCCTGCATGAGAAGCATCGCCTGGGTACCAGTGATCTTAGTCGGGAACACGGGGTATTTGAGAGAGAGCAGGCTCTGGAGATAAGCCGAAGCGTAGCGCCCTCCCCAATTGATGCGCTTGGCCAGCGAGACAACCCCTTTCCCGTTACTCATGGGGATCAGGTCGATTGTATCGTTCCCCGCCGAGATGATCAGCCCGTTCGAGCCCATCTTGTTATAGCGGTACGAGAACATAGAGTCTACACCAAAACAGGTGGCAGGAACCCCATACAACTCAAATAGCATCTCGTTCATCGTCTTGCGCTGCGCCATAGGACACCCCAGCATCTCGCTCATCACCACCGGGTTGTCCACGGACCCCTGGCTCTGCACGGAGATCTTGGCGAACGAGTAATCGAGTACAGTCTCTATCATGTCCCAGTTCTGGATCATGGACCCATCAAACGGCGATCGGATGTTGCTCTTGCCGGCCTGGTCGACGTATGCCTCATTGCCCACAAGCTGGTAGGTCCGGGCCACTTTGCGGTCGCGGAACTTGGACACCTGCGTGTAGAACACATGATCTGGCTCTTCTGGTGCTCCACTGGCGTACCCGACCCTCGTCTGGTGCGTCCCGAGGTCGACGACGATGGGCCTTCCCTCGCTCCACCCGCCGGTTACGGGCTCGGGGGCGGTCGGTTTCTCGATATCCCTCAGAGGGTACACCTTATTGATTGGCTCGGCCTCTCGATCTCTTCGTATCGACGGCATCTTCACAATCTTCGACCTTTTATAATGCCAATATTTGGCCGTCAATGCTTGGCCGATGGTGGACTTTTCGCGATGTTTGGCGGAGGCTGCGCGCGGTGCATGGAAGGGGACAAATCGCCCAAAGGGGGGGAGAGACCATTGACGACACTAACGGTCAGGAGATATGTCGGATAGCAAGAACATTGCTGGCTACAACATTGTGACGCTGATGAAGCGGTACGTATCAACTTATTGGAATTGTTAACTGACTTTGGGCTAACCAAAGAACAGGCTTGAAGCTGCGACGTCGCGACTGGAGGACTTGACGGTGTTCCAGGTGGAAGCTCTCAAACAGGCCGGGAAGAGCGAGGGGGAGTCAGTCAACGATGAAGACCGGGCTGTAGAGGCCCCGGCCAAGGCGGAGACCAAGGCAGTGGAGGAGACCGCCCCACCAAGGGAGGAGTCGAAGATGGTTGCGGCATATGACACATTTGTTAAGGAGTACGTGACGCCGTTTGTCACTGCGAGCAGCTCAATTGACGTGCTGGTGCAGGAGCAGGCCCAGTGTCTGGCCAAGGCATGCGACCTCCAGCGCGAGGTGCTGGAGATCTCCGAAGTCGCCCAGGAGCCGGCCCTAACGAGCGCTGATGACCCGTTTATGAGGTGGTTCACGCCAATCCAGGATCAGGCTTCCAAGATCAACGAGATCCGCGAGAACAACCGGGCCTCCAAGTACATTAACCACCTGGCGACGGTTGCCGAGGGCGTGCCGGCGCTGGGGTGGATCGTCAATAAGGCGCCGGTACCGTACATCACGGACTTCAAGGACTCGGCACAGTTCTACGCCAACAAGGTGCTCAAGGAGTACAAGGGCAAGGACGACAAGCAGGTCGAATGGGTGCAGCTCTTCCTCAAACTGCTCAATGGCCTGTCAGACTATGTCAAGGAGTACCACAAGGCGGGAATTGCGTGGAATAAGTCTGGCAAGCCGCTCGCTGACCTCGAGCCGCGTGACGCCGCAAAGTCTGAGGCTCCTGCGGCGGGCGGAGCCGCACCGCCCCCACCGCCGCCTCCTCCGCCTCCGCCACCAGCGTCCGTCTTCCAGGTCGACGAGCCGGCCCAGAAGTCCACTGGTGGCGGTGGCATGGACGCCGTGTTCGCCGAGATCAACAAGGGTGGCGGCGTGACGTCGGGCCTGCGAAAGGTCGACAAGAGTGAGATGACCCACAAGAACCCGGCGCTGCGAGAGCCTAAGGCCGCTCCTGAGCCAACGGATAAGCGGCCGACCCCGCCAAAGAAGCCGGCGTCGCTGTCGAAGAAGAAGAACCCGCCGCGCAAGGAGCTGCAGGACACGAAGTGGATCGTCGAGCACTTCGATAATGAGAAGGAGATCATTGTCATCGAGGCCGAGATGAACCAGGGCGTGTTCATCGACCGGTGCAGCAATTGCACGGTACAGGTCAAGGGCAAGGTCAACGCTGTTACCATCAACGAATGCTACAAGACCGCTGTCGTCGTGGACACGCTCGTGTCTGGTGTCGAAGTTATCAAGAGCAACCGCCTCGAATTCCAGGTCATGGGCACCCTGCCGACTCTCAGCATTGACCAGTCGAACGACTGCCAAATTTACCTGTCCGAAGAGTCGAAGAACCTCGACATTTACACGGCACAGACCTCTGGCCTCAACGTCAGCGTGCCCAAGAACAAGGAGGGCGATTACTCCGAGCACCCTCTCCCCGAACAGCTGCGTCACTACTTCAACGACAATGGCGACCTTGTCACCGAGGTTGTCGAGCACAAGGATTAGACACAATAATTGACGCATTCAACGGAGCCAACTCGCATACACCTCCCTAGTAGGCCCCTGGAGCCTCATTTCTTAGAGATATTAAACCAATCACAGCAACAGTAGTACATGGGGGACCAGTCCCCCAACCACCCTTGGATTCCGCTTCGCGGAGGTTACTGGCTACGCAGTGCAATTGCCCAACCCCTCCCTTACATCCGCTCAGCTTAGGATTGATGGATTGTGACAGGGGGTTTGGGGGCAGAGCCCCCGGGGAGCTCGAGGGCTGGCCCTCGAATACACCAAGGAGGGAGTAATCATGGAGGTAAAACGTAAATATATACAAGATGGATTATACATATACAGGCATTTAGGAAGAAGCCCGAACACTTCGTCGACGCTTTCGGATGTAGAACATGTAGGCT
The DNA here is from genome assembly GCF_965637985.1 of Blastobotrys vanleenenianus. Classification (NCBI taxonomy): domain Eukaryota; kingdom Fungi; phylum Ascomycota; class Dipodascomycetes; order Dipodascales; family Trichomonascaceae; genus Blastobotrys; species Blastobotrys vanleenenianus. Next base: position 114,300 of record NW_027481869.1, on the reverse strand, counting down.
CGCTCATGCATGTCCAGAGGGAACGGCGAGATGATTTCAGAGTGGCCTGGACGCGCCACCGGGTCTCGCAGGTACACGGCGTGGCCCGTCTTGAAGCTGATCTCAATGTGATGCGGAAGGACGGCGAAGGGCGCCAGGAACGGCCGCGGGTTCCACGGAGTGAAGTAGCCTTTGGATGGGTCGGCCAGGCCGTAGAGCTTGCCGTTGGAGAACGGCAGACGCACGGGCAGAACCGAGCTTACGTCCTCCTTGGCGGCCTCAACGTCAATGAGAGGCACTGGCTGCGGCAGACGGTCGACCCACGTTGAGTCGTAGGTCTCCATGTCGGCCTCGGACTTGAGCTTGGCGGTGTGCGACTCTCGGATCTCGTCCTGCTGGATCTTGATGATCTCCTGGACGAGCTTCTTAACGTCGGACTTGTTGGCCGGAGCGCTCTCGACCTCACCGTAGTACTGCTTTTCGAACTCCGCGATCCGCTTGGCATCGGCTGGAGCAAAAATCTCCTCCTTAACTTCGGCGGTCTCCTTCTGAGCTTCCTCCTTAACTTCCTTAGCCTCCTTCTGGGACTCCTGGGCCTGCGGCTGAAGACGCTTACCCGTAACGAGCGTCAGAACCGACAGGGACTTGGTCAGCTGACGGCCCTCAACGGGGATTGTGTTCTTGGCGTCAAAGTGCGGCTCAAAGCCCAGGATGTTGCGGAACACGCCATGCGGCGTGATACCGTCCAGCTTTTCGCTCATTTCCTTGCGCACCTGCTTGTTCCACGCCTCGGCGCGCTTCTTCTGCTTCTTAATGTACAGCTTGTTAAAGATCGGGTGCTTCGACCGGTTCTTCTGCCTCAGCCGCCACATCGTGTGCGGGTACTTCCGGCATCGTGCCAGATAGTTGTTGTATCGCTTAATCTGCCGGTTCACCAGCTTAACGGACTCCTCCACCGAGGGCTTCCGGCGGCCCATGGCGAAGAGCACAGCCTGTGGGTCGACTGAGAACACATCGCCGGGCTTGAGCTCATACCCGGGCTGGCGGATGCGGACGCCGTTCACCTTAACGTGCCCTTTGACAATGAACTGCGCCGCCTGACGAGGAGAGGCCGCAAAGAAGGACCGGAAAACGGCCGTATCGAGTCTTCGCTCAATGGCGAGGTACGTCTGTAGCGCCCACGGCGTCTCTTTGGCAGGCTCGGCCTCAGCGGTCCCGGCCCTGGTCGACCGCAGGGGATTAACACCATTGAGCTCACCGGCGAAGACGTTGCGGAACTGCGTCTCGGTGAGCTTCTCGCCGTGGTACGCCCGCGTCTCCTGCTTGGCCGAGAACTTCTGCTGGAACATGGTGCCCCGGCGAAGCGTCTTTCGCCATGTCATGGCATTGTAAAGGTTGAACTTGTTGAAAGAAGATCGGATCCTCTTTCGCGCAAGCGAAAACAGCAGGCTCTGGCGTTTCGGCATGCTGGTATCTGCTGGGTCTCGCCTGATTCGAGTTCGACTGGAGTGTTGGTTCGTCGGGGCCTCTCAAATTTTTCAGCCCCGAGACACCACCCAACCTCCCGTTCTGATAATTACCCAGGCCATTCCGCCGTTCACCTAGCGACACGCGACATGGGAGCCGAGTGGACAATCCAGCAGGAGACGAGCCTGTTCCGCGCGATCTGCCGGTTCAAGCCGGCCGGCAAGCATAAGCACTTCCGCATGATCTGTATATACGAGACGGTGAACAACTCGCACGTCGACGGGGCACGTCTGACGACGGGCGATATCTGGGCCCGTCTCGCCGAGCTCTACAATCTTGACGGGCTGGACGAGATCGAAGACGGCGGCAACGGAGAAGAAAGCCCCGAGGAGGATGAAGAAGAGTTCAGGTTGCCGTGGGAGGATTACGGCCAGCTCATCGTGCGCCAGGCAGAGGCACCCGACGCCGATACTAGCGATGGCAACCTGCCTGATGAGTCGCCTTACGAGTCGAGCCACGATGAGGAGGAGACGACGTCCTCGCCTAAAAGAACTACAACACGGTCGTCGAGTCGCAAACGTACAGCGACTCCCCGCAGGAGAACTACGCGCTCCACACGGGCCACGGCAACGTCCACGACACCTCAGGCGAAACCGCGTAGAAGTACCCGCAAGAGGTAGTTCCTGGGGCGCTCCCCCAGACACCGTGGCTAGGGGCGATGCCCCTAGGACCCCTCCACGAGAAGCCGCTGCTTTATTTATCAGCTAAATTATACCAAACAAGCGGGGCTTCGGGTGGTTTATGTGTTATTTATCATCTCTATCTGGCTCGTGCCGCATGCCAATGAGCTTATATATATATATATATATATATATATATTTATACGGTAGAGTACCACATCTATTTAACTAATGATATGTCATTCCGCAAGAGAAGAAAGAAGCATGCGTGATCTACTCAAGTAACTATTATATATCGGTGAATGTTACTGAACTAGTACATGGTTCTCCATAGATTTATTCACTAATAATAATAAATTGAATTGATACAATGATATGTTGATCTTATATACGTTAAGGGTATACGGTTAAGTCAAGCATTGCACTAAACACTCTGGGATAACATATCCGGTGATTGACTACCGGTAGCTTTTATTCGGGTACTGCACTTAGTAGTCCTTCAATTGTCTCCACATTTAAGATCGCTGAAAGAACTTTGCTTTGGTATTGGTATGAAATTTTGGTCATACTGTAAAATCGTCATTAAGAACCATTTGTCTACTGTAATAGCCCTTGTAACTTTGATGAAGCTGCATTGGCATCAGGAAATACCATATCCAATTGAACAGTGGGTGCCATCAGCATTGTCATACATTGCCCCTTATGTTCCTTCTAGGTCAGCGTAGCGTACTTTTATCAAGATATTTGATCAGCCTTACAGAATGGCGCGAAGACGTTAAATACTAACTAGCACCTCATAAATTAACTTCGTTTTGTTGATGGTCCAACCTTAGGGATTACGTACGGTGCGATCATTATGGGACCAATTGACGCAAAAGTTTTGTTGATTGCAACTGAGGCGGTATTATATTTAGTTTTGCTATGCAGATTTTAACTAGTTACCGGTACCGATAGTTGGTTACTTACACTGTGCGTATACCTAAATGTATTTCGGCAGATGTAACAATGCTCTATGCGATTGAGCTACTCATTGACAAGAACTGTTAGTTGTAGTAGTTTGTCATTTAATAAGCCCACGCATATTCGATCACCTAGACCTGTGTCGTTGCAATTACTCATATGCCTTGTTGCGAAGCCAATTGCCATGCAGAGGCGCCGAGAAAACTCCGCGTGGCTCCGGTTTGGGGGCTGGCCCCCATAAAACTGAAGATCAGCCAACGATTGGTCAATTGATAGACGACTATATAATGGTATACAAAAAATGAAACACTTAGGCCCGCTGGATGTCGAGCAACTCAACGTCGAACTGCATTCGTTAGTATCAGGGCTTAACCTAGCGAAACAACAACTTACAATGAGAGTGGCGTTTGGTGGAATGAGGCCTGGGAAGCCCCGCTCGCCGTAGGCATAGTCGCCGGTGATGGTGAGCACGGCCCGCTCGCCAATGGAGAGCTGGGGGACGCCCTCGTCCCAGCCCCGAATGACCTGGCCAACGCCAATTCGGGTGACAAATGGTCGGCCTCGGTCCCGCGAGGAGTCAAACTTCTTGCCGTTCTCCAACGTGCCCACGTAGTGCATGGACACCTGGTCGCCCGGCTTTGGGTAGTTCTTACCGTCGCCTGGGGAAATTGACTGCACCTGGACACCCATCGTTATCTGCTTTATATTCCAAAAAACTCGGTATACGTTGTGTGGATTAGTTTTTCGCCGCCAGCGTCGGGTTGGGAACAAACAGGTCCTGCTTGTCGGCGCGGAGCGCGCCATGGGCGGGGACGATGACGAGGGTACGCTTGAAGAAGGTGTCGTGGATCTTCATCTGCGGCAGCTTGAGCATGCGCGACGAGTCAGAGGACTGCAGTAGAGCGCCATTGAGGAGCGGCAGCAACAGATACTCGAGCTTGCGTCGCGTGTACGGCAGCACCCGTAGCGATACGTTCTTGGGGCCCTGGTACGCAAACAGCGCGCTTGACCCCATCGTCACCGCGTAAGTGAGAATATGGCCCGTAGCGTTTTCAATGTAGTATGTCAGCTTAATGTACTCCCCTTGCACCTCGTAGTCGAGAATTGCCCGCGGCTCGTATAGCGGCAGGTTGAGCTGGATCGGCGGCACGTAGAACTGGTTGATCGTGTCGCTGCCGACGCGAGACCACGCGATGCGCAGCTGCGCCTGGGCGGCCACAGAGCGGATCTCTTTCGAGCCCCGGACTGTCTCGAACTCGTAGTCGATCTTAGTGCCTTCGTTGTGGATGAACTGCTCTCTGGCGAGCTCGAAAACCGGCTCGGAGACAACCGGGCACGATGCCTCCTCGGGGTTCGCAGGGGTGATCTCAATGCCAGTTCCACGAACCTCGACTGGCGTCTCGCCAATGTAGAGCAGCGAGGCGCTGAGATTCCACAGTTTGAGGATTCTCGGGGCCTGAACAGCCTCGGGAGTGTCTGTCAGGAAAGAGTTGGGCCATGCGTCGAGGTGCGGCCGCGCTGTGACTTCAAAGTTGGCTCTGAATGGCCGTTCGACGACAATGTTGAACGACACAGTGTCTTTAATTTCATCCGCTCCTTCGGTAGATTCTTCTACCTTGGATTCATCTTCCTTGGTAAATTCATCTGTAGATTTTTCTTCGTTAGTAGGTTCAGTTGATTCGTCTTTCTTAGAGGACTGCGGTGCAACAATCGAATAACTGGCATGGAACTCTGCGGTGATTTCAGACACGCCAGAAGACGGCACGATTACAGCAAACGGATATATCTGGTTCCCTGGCTTCTGCGTTATGGACAATGGCGGTCCCATCGTCACACCTTCTTCTTTTCCCTCTTTGCCGCTATCCGATTTCTCCCTGCCAGTCCGTTCACCAATCCAGTAAAATTCAATAGAATTGTTATCAGAGACAATCTTTGGTTCGAGTTTGAGATCAATCTCTTGAGTCTCGCCGCTATCAACCACCAGATTGAGATCAAGTTTCTCTCCGGCGGCGGCTTTGAAGTCGAACCCGTCGAGATGTATCTTTATTCGCGACGGCCGAGGCAGTACCATCGCCTGTTGTGGATCATCTAGCAGGATATGCTGTGACGGCTTGCCCTTGACTCGCCACTCCACAGGGCTGCCTCGAGTGGCCCCGGCATCCACTGTCAAGTGGTATTCGACACCATCCTTGAGCTCAAGCACTGCTTCAATGCGCTCAAGAGACACTTCTCCAAGTAGGCGTGGGACCCTCACGAGCTCAAATACCGCCTGCTTGCGTTCGTCGCTAAAGTTCAAGTTTGCCCGGCCATTGTCGCCGTCAATCTCAAAGAACGAACCCTGCAGGGCATCGTCATGAATAATCTTCACCTCTGGAGCGCCCTTCTGGACCACCTTGAGCTGTTTTATGAGCCAGTCCCCTCTACACACCTTTGTAATCACCATCTGGGATCGCGCCTCCAGCCCGACGTGGAACTTTGCCGCTGCATTGTTGAACTCCGCTTTGAAAGGATTAAGATGCGCCTCCCCGGTTTCGTCTATCACAAGGCTCTCTATATCTGGCAATTCTATTTCGAACGCCTCTTTGATCTGCTTGAGCTCAATCGCATGCGGCAAGTACACTTTTACGTCACCCGTCTTTTGGGCACACTCGCAAACTTTCTCCAGCACATTGGCCAGCAGTCCAGTCCATCTATCTCCTCTGTATGCTCCTGCTGCGTTCGTGTAGCACTCTAGTGCTTTGTAATACTCTTCCGTGGCATAGTAAGCGTCTCCGCGGCAGTACTCGATATACGCAGAAGTTCTCTCTAATTGGATGCCCTCCTTCTCTTTCACCTCCGCTGCTGCATCCTTTTGAGCGAAGTCTTCCGCTGCTTTGGCAAGCGCCTCAGTCATGAGTTTCTCGCTACCGTCGATTGAGTTGCCTTTGAGCAATTCATAGACTCGAAGGTACAAAAACCCGCTACGAGGCAATTCTACTCCGCTGAGCTTGTCAAGCGGAGTACTAACAGCAACGGCTCGCTTCCGGTCGCTGAAGAAGAATTCCTGCGTTAACGCTACCAGCTGCGCAAACCGCATATACCGATTCGCCAGCCAGAACCTACCTTTATCGCTGCTCTCTAAAGGACCAGAGCTCTTCTTAACAAGGCCACCAACCGAAGAGAGGTGGTCCGAGAACGTGCGGAACGCGCCATTCGGTTGTGCCTGGTAGAAATTGATTTTGGCCAATTTGTATGCAATGACATCTAAAAGCTCCAGATTCTCGCTCCACTCATCTGAGTCCGGCTCTACAATTTCAAGTAATTCCAAAACGTTTTCGTAGGCAGTCTCGTAAGCCTGGAGAGCGGTGTCGAGGTCTTGCCTGAACTCGCTCAGCACAGCCATTTTAAACGAATAGCGAGCCTCCCACCCGGCGGCCGGAAGCGGCAGGTGCGACAGAGATGCGACAGATTGGGTATCATCGTAGTTCGAGTGGTGGCTGCCGCGCTTCTTTCTAATGCGCTTGCTGACATGAGTATAAAAGTCAAGGTTCTGCGAATAAGCCATCTGGCACACTGTTTCCACAAACGTCTCCTTCTCCAGCTCGGTCGACTGCCGGGGTACGAAGAACATACCGGTGCGCTTCTCTAACCCGGTTGCCCTGCGCATGCCGTTAATCCGCTCCTCATCACTCCCGTCAGCAATTACTACAGCAATTAGCCTTGTGCCACGGTGGTTGCATTCTTCTTTAAGCTGCAGCAGGTATTCGACCAATTGACTGTCTTTTTCGGGTCCTTCCCGCAGTTCGTGGAAGCTGAGGAGCGTGGATGGGCACAAATAGAGATACTTCTGCACCCAATGGATTGAGAACAGCTTGTTCGGGTACAATGTGGATTCAGGGTTACGAGGAGACAGCACTGAGTGCAATTGGCCATCTGGGTACTTGCCATCTGTCTTCGACGGCACTAGTTTGAATGTCTTCTATCCGTTAGCCCGGGGTAATATAATTGTGCTGGATATTACTTACGTCGTCGGCAAACTGGACGTGCAACAGGTGGTTGATCTTCTTTTTGGACGCCTTGGGGGCCAGGTACTCGTACCGCCTGAGATCATTCGACTTGGCGCTGAACCGGCCTCGCACATCGCTGCCCAGTGGGTCTATGACTTTGAACGCCGGGGGAGCGTCCGGGAGCGGGATTCCTCTCTCCTGGAGCGGATGGCGAGGTAGTACCTTGCCTCCGCCTAAGCCCAGCACGACTAGAAGAGGTGTAAAGTGGTACAGGTAGTCCGTTTCCGGCTGAGATATCATCCTTCGGTTGCCCTGATGCGCTGTTAACCCCGTGGTCGCGGTAGGGTTGGGAATAGGATTCTCGCGATAACTCCAGCCGCACGCGGCTCACCACTTCCACCCCTTCATCCCCTTCCAGTGAATGAAGCCATTGGCATGCGAATGGCAAATTGCTTTAAAATATCTTTGCGATGTCAACATATAACAAAATGTCACTTTATCATATATAATTTACGGTACCAATGGGGACAACAAGCAATAGCAATTTCTTTACTGTAGTAGGTATTTCGCTCTCAATGTAGATCCTATTTTGATTAGCTAGAAGAATAGTAACTAATACCTGGATATCATTGTCATAAATACGTTCATGTTCATGGCTTTGGATATGTGCTAAGCTCAGTTCGAAATTGTCATTGTCATGTACCTTTTGAGTACCGTATTAATAGCAATCCCTAGTCCGCTACAGAAAAATGGGTAATAATAGGAGAGTGCAGATGAGAAACCGAACTCCTGGGAATTGCAAGTACAACCTAAAGGCAATCAGGGCAGTCGTCTGCAGTTATTCTCTAGCCTGTACCTCTATGAAGTGGCAGCTCACTAGAGTGTCTCATAATAGCTCGAAATAGCCACCCATATCGTCGCTATATCCAATTGTGCAGATGTTGGAACGTGATTCAATGACTTCTCTGGAATGAATTACACTATTGGCTGGTCAGTCGATACTAAGAAGTTACCGGTACACATTTCACACAACCTCACCGCGAAGCGGAGCCACGGGGGTCTGGGGGCTGGCCCCCAGAAAAAGTATAACAGGGATGTATAGATATTGTACGTTATATGTGCTTACTCGCCCTTGAAGTCCGGCTTTCGCTTCTCAGCAAACGCGGCCATGCCCTCCTTCTGGTCCTTAGAGCCGAAGAGGGAGTGGAAGACACGTCGCTCGTATCGAAGGCCCTGCTCGAGCGGCATCTGGTAGCCCTCGTTGATGCACTCCTTGGCCGCCTTGACTGCCAATGGTGAGTACTCAGCGATCTGGGCGGCGGTCTTGACGGCCTCGTCGACAAGCTTGTCGGCCGGGAACACCTGCGAAACGAGACCCCATTGCAGCGCCTCGGCGGCGGAGAAGTTCCTGCCGGTAAGAATGAGCTCAGCGGCCCGCGCCTTGCCAATGAGCAGCGGCAGCCGCTGAGTACCGCCGGCGCCTGGGATGACGCCGAGCTTAATCTCCGGCTGGCCAAACACGGCCTTCTCGCCGGCGTAGATAATGTCGGCCATCATGGCGAGCTCGCAGCCGCCTCCGAGCGCGAAGCCGTTAACGGCGGCAATGATTGGCTTCTTGATGCGCGACTGGTCGGACCAGTTTTCGATGAAGTCCCGGCCGTACACCTCAGCGAAGGTCTTGTCCTTCATCTCCTTAATGTCGGCGCCGGCGGCAAACGCCTTCTCGGAACCGGTGATGACAATGGCGCCAATTTCGTCGTCGCCGTTGGCCGACTCGAGCGCGTGGTTGAGCTCAACAATGAGCGGCGTGCAGAGGGCATTGAGCGCCTTAGGGCGGTTCAGTGTCACCTGTCGCACGCCCGAGGCTGGCTTGGACACAATGATATGTTCGTAGGACCCTCCCGTGGTAGACATGGCTCTCAGATGGAAGTGCAATCGTCGTGCTGCGGTTCGAACGTTTCTGGCATACATCGTTGTGGTCGTGGGGTCGGAAGCGATGTGCGGCCGCATGCTTATAAATGCACGCAGGGACTGTTTGCGGAGACCCTCGGCATACTCTCGGGACTCATACCGCCAGAGCCGACCGCCGATACCCTGCAATTATCCTGCAATTGGTTTACAGTAAGCTGCAATTGGTTTAAACTATGGTAGTTGGTAGATGTATATATTTAGTTTGTCCAATTTACTCATAATCTTGTTCGTTCCGTTTCCCCGGACAGCCCCAGTTAGGCCGGTGCGGAACTACCAGTACAGTATAACCGGTACATTTACACTTTTACTGCAATCGCGTAACATGTCAACTTGGTGCTACCGGAAAGTTATGTATTATTAGTATTTAATATTGCCTTATATTACCCTGATACATGAAATACCACACGTTAGGTCTTATATTGCGGTATTGAACAACTCGTTCTCAGTGCGTCATCCATAAGGTACTGTAGCGGCACATACAGGTACTGGTACCACCTACTGGTAATTACTCATTGGCTATTAACAAAACGAATACCAACGTGGCAGTTTCTCGATATTTGTTTATTGTTATATCTTTAGAGAATATATAGCCACGCAATGGCGTAAAGCGCTCAAAAGGCCGGAGGAAAGGCAAGAATTACAAAACATGGGGTTGAAGCTGGGCAGCGTCTGAATCACTGGTCGTTAACGATCCTGACAATATATGAAAGTCACGTAAATGCTGGACAAACCAGGGGTCAATGCACAAAAAATACTATTACGGCAGTAATAATTTGGTGTTCCTTAGCACGACTAAGTTTGGATGAACGGGGACTTCTACAAGCCCACTCCTTATGGCTAATCGAATTGAGAGTTGAATTGAGGACCTCCATTAGGGCCTGGTTGATAAATAAAGATTAAATAGACCAAAAATGCGGCCCATAGTGATCACAAACCTAGCCCTATCTTGATACTGAGCTTATCGTACCTACCCAGTACTCCCCTCAAATAAGGCCTCGCATCCCTAATGAGCAGCACAGGCAATGAAGGAGAGTTTCTATAATACGAAGAATTCTAGTTTTGTGAGATACCGTAAATTCATATAACCATGCAAGGATAAGCAAGCCTTATAAATGCCATTAGGCGCCCGACTACTAGTCGATAAGTCATGGTTGGTCACACAAACAGTGCATGATTGATTTCAAAGCTCCTTTACAAATTGAAAAGTGGCTAATTACACTGAAAGTGACGATCAAACTCCACAATAGGACTAGCTTTCTGCGCAGCGGAGCGCCAGGGGGGTTTGGAGGATATTACTTGAAGCATTGTATGCTTCGCGGAGGAGCGAGGTTCAATAAATCGTCAAGCATAAAGATTTATCTACATTATATACAAAACCTCCCTCTTGTCGAGGGAGGGAATGGGCGTGTGTTTTGTTGGGTTTTACTGTCGAGCGGAGGCGAACTGGTCGAGACGGGCCCGAAGCTCTGGTCGCTCATTGGTGATTCGCAGCTGCGCACGGGCGGCCTCGGCGAACTGGAGGGCCTGGATTCGCTCGCCGTCAGATCGGGCAATGTCGGCGTTTCGCTCAAACAGCTCAATGGCCTCCTCCGTCTTCTTATGCTGCAGCAGGTACTGGGCCAGGGTGCCAATGGCGACCTCGCTGAGAGGGTCGAGGGTGATCGCCTTTCGGCACAGGGCCTCAGCGGCCTCGCTGTCCTGCGACTTCTGGAAGAGCGCGATGGACTTGTTGACGAGTGGTAGCACATTGATGGCACCCGAGGACTTGACCTCGAGATCCATGGCCTTGTCGAACTGCTCCATGGCGGCGTCGAGCTGGCCCTGGTCGAGCAGGATCTCGCCGTAGTAGTTGTACACGTCAGGCACCTCTGGGAACTGCTCCATCATCTCCTTGAACAGCTTGACCGCCTGGGCAACAGCCTGCTTTCGGTAGTGCGACACTGCTCGCTGGATCTGCGAAAACACAAATTGAGAGTCGAGCTCGATGGATCTCTCGTAGTCCCGCAGCGCGGCATCAAAGTCACCGGTGAGGAATGCAATCTGGGCCCGGTGGTAGTACACGTCGGGGGAGTTCTCATCGAGCCGCAGCGCAGCCTCAAAGTCCGTCTTGGCCTGCGCAATGGACGCCTGCTCGAGGTGGATCGACGCACGCTTGACGTAAGCCTGTGGCGACGGACCGGCCTCGATCGACCGCTGAATATCCTGCAAAGCGCCCTCAGCGTCGTTCATGAGGAACTTGAAGGTCGCAGTGTACTCGAGCGCCAGGTTCACGTTGTCGGCGTTCGCTTCGACCGCCTGGTCAAAGTACTCCTTGGCCTGCGCGTACGACTCCGAGGTCTCCTGAGACATGGCGTCGAACGCCAGCTTGATGTAATAGTCGCCAGTGCCCTCGGCGGCACCCTTCACCGACTCTGGCAGATCCCGTGGCCGGTATGAAGTCATGTAAGCCTTGATGAAGTTGGCCGACGGCAGTCGCGGCTGCTCATTAGCGTACTTCTCACGAGCCAGTTTCATGGCCTGGAGCCGCAACACACGGTCGACGGCGCTGTTGAGACCGACCTCCTGGAAGTTGCTAAGGATACACGCCTCGGTGAAGTCAAACACAGCATCGGAGTACTTTTCGACCTTCTCGTAGGCGACAGCTCGTCGCGAAAGGCATTTAAGGTAGTCCGGCTTGAGCTCGAGCGCCTTGGTGGTGTCCTCAATGACCTTGTCGTACTGCTCGAGAGCCGAGTAGCACGCAGCCCGGTTCGAGTAGAAGATGGGGTCGGTCGCGTCGCATCGCACAGCATCGCTGTAGAAACTGATCGCCTTGGCGTACTGCTTCTTGCCAAACGCGTCGTTACCGGCCGCCTTAAACTGCAGCGCCAGCTTCTTTCGCTCGCTCTCAGAGAGCTTGGCGACCTCTGCCCAGTCCGCCACCAGCGGGTGCTCAATGCCCGTCTCGGGGTCCTTGGTCAGCGCAAATGGGCCATTGTCGGTCGATACCGCTTCGCCCGACGCATTGGCCTTCTGCGCAGCCTTCTTGCGCTTGCGCTTCTCGTTCTTCTTCTTGGACTTGGACGTACCCTCCACAGGGCTCGCCTGCTCGGCCCGGTCGGGCGTCGCCTTGTAGGCGTAGTACAACCCGAGACCGGCACCGACAGCGACAACGGCCGTCGCCGCAATTACTGCCTGCTTGTTTCGTTGCACAAAGCTCGAGAATGACGAGGAGGACGCAGACATCTCTTCTTCTTCCTTCCTTTACAATGTCCGTGATTGTGGGAGCAAAAAAGTGAAAATTCACCCTCCTTCTCCCCCTGCAACACACATCCTACTTCGTGATGTCCATTTCTCCCAACGCCTGCGCACGCCGACTCCTCCTCCTCCTCCTCCTCCCATGTGCGCCCTATTGTGTAGTGTACTACGTATAGTAATTTGACAGGACCCAGCCCTCGAGCTCCCGTAGCTGGGGGCTCCCCCCCAAACCCCCTTCACAATCAACTAAGGTCTCCGCGGAGTGGATCTAAGCGGGTAATTGGGGAACTAATCTCCTAATTGCACTGTGTCTTTGAGGGCCAGCCCTCGTGCTCCCGTAGTTGGGGGCTCTGCGCCGAAACCAATGTTACAACGTAATTCGTTACGGCTTGCAAGAGCGTAACGAAGATTTGTTACCCCCCCCCCTCCGCGCAGGGAGCTAAGGGGGATTGGGGCGAGCCCCCAAATCGCACCGGGTGTGGAGGGCATGCTCGTGCGCGCGCGTTGGCGGAGTGCCACGGCGACATGAGGTTGTCGCTCCCAAGAGGGCTTATCGCCACACACCGGGATTATACACCAACTCCGGAGTGTAGCACGGGAAGACGATAAGCTATTCGCGAAACAAGAACGGTAGTAGAATTGAGAAGCCATATAGGATTGTTTGCTAAGGAGTTTATTGCTCCGTATCTTGAAAATACCAGGAAAAGCTATTAAAAATATACCCGTAATTCTTTTTGGCCAATATATGTTCCATATACCAAGTCACTGCTGCCGCGCGTAGAGGGATAGATGGGGGATTTAATCCAGCTTCTATGCATGGTGTCGGCGCGAAGGCGACAGCTACAGCAGTCGCGGTACCGGCGCAGAGCGCGAGGGCGGCTAAATGACAGCGAAGACGGTGGGGGCAGCAGCGACGGCTTGGCTGAGGAAGAGGAGGAGGAGGAGGAGGAGGAGGAGGAGGAGGAGGTAGAGGAATTGGACAACGTCATAAGCGGTGAAGAAGGAGAAGAAGATCGCAGTAGCGACGACAACGACGACGACGAGAGCATTGGTGTGCCGCAGCGATTTGGCACGCCCCAACTGCGCATTGAAGGAGACCGCATCCAGGTCGGCTTCCTCTCGCGGGAGGCCGAGTTCACCGAGTACACCGAGCTCAACCTGCCCGCCCGCACGCGCACGCGGTCCATCTCCAGGGCGATGGAGCGGCGGTTGCGGGCCCTAACCGCTGAGCCGCAGAGCTTCCGATGCGGCTGGCTCGCGCCGGGTGCGGCGTTCGTCGGATCTACCTACGCTCCCGAGTACCGGTTCCTGCCTATGGCGGCGGACCTGCGCATCGCGACGTCGGTGACGCTGACAGCGCTGGACGTGCAGCAGCGCGCTGTGTATGGCACGATAACGGCGCGCCGGTGCGTGCTGAGCGACGACACCGGGTCGCTGGCGTTGGAACCGCGCTCCGGCAGCGGCGAGGAGGAGATCAGGTTCTCGGGCGAGATATTCGACCCCACACGATACCGCTCCACTAATAGAGAAGTGCGTACCATGTACTTTGAGTGGATCAAGCGGTTCTACGATGGGCACGAGATCGACCTCAAGTCGGACGAGCTGCGCACCCGCTATGTGCCAATGAAGTGGTCCTGTGTGTCTGCCGCAGACTCAAAATCCTTTACAATGCTCACCCTGCTCAAGAAGGACGACGGCTGCATGGTGGGGACCACCGATTCCCCGGGACTGGCCATGGTCGTCACGCCAAAGTACCCTTACACCTCGCCCATTTACGACTTCCGCTAACCCCACATAGTCTTCTCTTCTTATTTATTTGTAACGACTTATTTATTAAACCTGTTTGTTATTTGATCTGGGGCTCTGCCCCAGAACTTGTAGTTAAGCCCCTCTTGCAGCTCTCCTTCCTGTTCCGGTTACTGTGCATATCTTATGAGATTCATCAGATTCATGCAGTTTTTTTTACCATTGAAATTACAGTAGACTTAGTCCTGAGCTAATCAAATTCTTGACGATGAGCGATTAGCAAACCTACGATACTGAATAACGTACCAAATTGCTGGAAGGATGCCATGAACTATATTCGATGAAGCCAACAGGATTGACAGGATTGACAGGACGACAGACATAGCCTTTCAACCTCGTAATTGGAAAGTTGAAAAAGAGAAATAAAATGTAAAAAGCCGAATATTAGGTATTGCATAGCGATCCTGGTGAAGTGAAGCGAATAGCCCTACTTGCAATTGACCTATTGCGTGAAAGCTTTGGAGGATACCAAGTACAGTAGATGGGATAATTGACCCCGTCTGCCTTCAGTTAGAAGTTTGTTACACTAATTAGAAACCTCATGTGCTCAGAATATTCCTCCTTCGCCCTAGGCAACGAACTTTAATCCAGATCTATGTATTATTACCGGTAATTTATCAATGGTTCGTTCCTCATGGTTAGGGATACATAGCCTATTCTGACAATTATGTCAAGTAAGTGCGGGTATCTGAGAAGAGAATTATTGAATGCTCATGCTGAAGAAAGGAGATAAGGGCCAGGCATAAAACCCATAGTCTTGTACCAATCAGAAATGATATTTTGTTGAGGGCCTTACCATGTACATTGTACATGTGATAGAGACCCGTCCATCCGGCAATTGTGATTTGAACTACACGTACATTAGTTCAGGGGTATTTTTCTACCAAATGCAAATGCGGAGAGCGTAATGTTTATATTTTATCACATGCGCCATTCGTCCGAGTCTAGGTAGATGTACTTTCGAAATTATCAAGTTCATGTTTCTTTCCCACATGCATATGACAGTCGGCAATTGAACCACTCAGCTACACGGTAATCTACCGGTGTAAGCACTGTAATGAGTTTAGTAACATTTCTGCCTTATCAATAATATAATACAAACTGCTCCAGGGTCTAGCACCGTAATAGTAACTGTTCCAGGTCTAACACAATACTGGTAATGCTGGCAAATAATTGTTCACCAAAATTGGAGTAATCGTTAACGTGTAGTTGCCTGATATGAATAGTACTCGAAAGCGAATAATTCATCTACGAAGAATACCATACGGTAGTCTAGCTGGTATCGTCAGTACTTATTACCACGGCACCATGGCTAGTACGAATATTCACTATTATGACAGCGGCTGTCGCCGCAGGTCGGACCTATGGATCCCCACGCTCGTATCCATTAGTCCGGGCGGCGATATGATTAAACAGCCCTGCAGATACGCCAAATATCGTACGTCAAATATCGTCGAAAATGAATTACAGTGTACCAGCGCATCTGCAGGACGAAAAAGCATCTCCAAAGTACAGTAAGGGTCTCAGCGCAGAATCTGGTGCATAGTCTGGAGAGGTTTTTCCGGCATGACTACACTATTCTTAAGGACTCATCTGACTCAACTGACCCTTGAACCTCCACCAACCCTTAGACCTATTGTACTCTTAACCCTTCAAAACACTGTTCAACAGCTAACAGCCTTACGTCATAAATTATGGTTAGTGAAGTATAAAGTAGTACCCCCATGGAAAATCACTAGCTAACGAAGGCCGTGCTAAGGAAAGGATAACTTATACTAAAACAGAAAAAACACCCTATTAGTACTGGTAGAACATGGGGGACAAGCTCATCAACAGACCAGTGTAAATCATTCGGTGGCCGCTACGTGAGCCGCCCCAAAACGAAGGTGGGACTGCGTAGGAGGTAAGTAACTCATCAACCCTCTACAGTCTGTGTAATGATCCCCCACAGAATCAAAACCGACGTCCGGCCGAAGACCGAACGGCTGTAGTTAATCCGCCAGTCTGGGGAGGGTACTCGGAGCCGCGGTAACAACACGGTTCCTCCGTTGAGCCGGGAAATATTCGGGGTTAACCGAGGTTACTGCGGAACTCCGCACACACCCACACCTCCTCCACTCGGGCGCATGAAATACCACCAACCGTGGGGCCGATAAGTATATATACCTCGAGGTCTGTCTGTTCGTTTCTGCCTTTTTTAGGGGATATCCAAGCTCGTCGACACTGATATACACACAAGCCCATTGAGCGGTTATTTAGATAAATGCTTCGACGAATGTCTCGATCTAGCACCAAGCTCGCCCAGACCAAGCTCGCCCAGGCTCAGCGCATCCGGCTCAACTCGACCCACGCCTACGTCGAGGACAAGTCCAAGGGCGCCATGCTGCGGTTCCAGGAGTCGCTGCCGCGCCTGCCGGTCCCATCTCTAGAGGAGACCGCTGCGAAGTACCTGCGATCCATCCGGGCTCTGGCTACGCCTGAGCAGTACGCCAAGACGGAGGCCGCCGTCAAGGAGTTCGTCCAGAAGGATGGTGTGCCTCTGCAGAAGAAGCTGCTTGAGCGGGCCGCCCACCCAGAGATGAAGAATTGGATCTCCGAGTGGTGGAACAGCGGCGCCTACCTCGACTATAAGGACCCGGTCGTGCCATACGTGTCCTACTTCTTTGCATTCAAGGACGACAAGCTGCGGAAGAATCCGGCCAAGCGAGCTGCCGCCCTCACTTCGGCCGCCCTCACCTTCAAGCACCAGGTAGACAGCGGCTCCCTCGAGCCAGAGTACATGCGAAAGAACCCAATCTGCATGGATGCCTACCAGTGGATGTTCAACGCATGCCGAGTGCCTGTCAAGGGCGGTACCGATTACCCAATAGTCTACCCAGCTGATGGCCACAAGCACATTATCGTCATCCGAAAGAACCGATTCTACAAGGTTCTCCACGAGGTTGACGGCAAGGAGCTGACCACGGCCGAGCTCGAGCAGCAGTTCGCCAAGGTCTACGAGCTCGCCCAGACCCACGCCCTGGCGGTGGGCACCCTGACCTCGCAGAATCGAGACGTGTGGGGTCACGCCCGGGACCTTCTGCTGGCAGCTGGCAACGAGGCTGCGCTCAAGGAGATTGAGTCTGCCTCCTTCGTCGTTTGTTTGGACGAGCAGGAACCAGTCACCCGAGAGGAGCGGGCTCACGCCTACTGGCACGGCGACGGCAAGAACCGATTCTACGACAAGCCAGCCCAGTTCATTGTCAACGACAACGGTGCCGCTGGCTTCATGGGCGAGCACTCTATGATGGACGGTACCCAGACCCATCGACTCTCCAACTACGTCAACGACGTTATCTTCAACAGCAAGATCGAGCTCGGCACCTCGGTGCGATCCTCGTTGCCAGAGCCACAGGAGATCACCTTCAACCTGACTGGCGAGATTGAGCAGGCCATTAACTCTGCCCAGGCCGCTTTTGACGCCGAGATCGCCAAGCACGAGCTTGCTGTGTTCAACTATCAGGGCCACGGCAAGAACCTCATCAAGAAGTTCAAGGCCTCGCCAGACGCCTATGTCCAGATGCTTATCCAGCTCGCGTACTACAAGCTTAACGGCGTTTCGCGACCCACCTACGAGTCTGCTGCCACTCGAGGCTTCCAGCTCGGCCGAACTGAGACCTGCCGGTCCGTCTCCCTCGAGTCCGTTGCCTTCTGTAAGGCTATGGAGGACCCAACTGTGCCAGTTGCTGAGAAGCTCGCTGCTGCCCGAAAGGCCATTAACGCCCACGTCAAGTACATTAGCGACGCTTCCGACGGTAAGGGTGTCGACCGACACTTCTTTGGTCTCAAGAAGTTCCTGGACCCGTCAAAGCCAGTCCCAGCTCTGTACGAGGACCCAATGTTTGCCTACAGCTGCAACTGGTACCTCAGTACTTCGCAGCTCTCTTCCGAGTACTTCAATGGCTACGGCTGGTCTCAGGTCATTGATGACGGTTTCGGCTGTGCCTACATGATCAACAACGACCACATCAACATTAACGTTGTTTCTAAGAAGGTCGGCTCCGAGAAGCTTAAGTATTACCTCAACGAGGCTGCCGATGACCTTGCCGCGGTGTTTGGCTCTGAGCTCAAGGAGTCCGCCAAGTTGTAAAAAGCTCGCATATAACTTATTGTATTATCTATCCTTCTTTATTACTTGATTGATATTTGCCTTAACACCGTAGTACTCACTTATTTAGCATCCCGACATTTGATATCCCCACTGACACAGTATGTCAGCATTTGGACGTGTAGACACACTTATCCGCATGTCATAACTACGTAGAAATGTAGAGTATATCGCACTACTTATATTACCCAAGAATTGACGGCCACAGTATCCCAGATCAGGTAGTACCACAGATTACTGTTAACGTCATATTTCAGTCATTGGATTTCGCAAACCCAGAACGAAGAACTACAGTACAGTTCTGTATGTGATGTGAGTCGGGAAGAGTCGGACTGTAGCCGTACTCTCAGGGGAAATTGCCCCAATACGTCTGGCAAAGCATGTATGGTACAATGTAGGTCCAAAGGGGTAATTTGCTGCCAACGAACTAAAGTCTTTGGCTTTGAAATGATTGTGATACTTAATGTGTTACAAGCCTCTATGGTGTGCTACAAGGTCTATATGAAGATGAAGGACACATGGTCACGTTGTATTTAGGAGCGGGAAGTCTCAAGGGTAGAGTGATACGATGCTAATAATGTCAGAAATGCTTCCTTAGGCGCAAGATTCATTAGTTCATCTCCGTGGGAAGTCTGTAATGACAAAATCACCTGAAATAGCTTTGAGCAAGCTGGGCCAAATACAAAACAATATCCCTAATGACTTATGGTACAACTGAAATTCATTAGCGTTGATGACGACTTGACTCTCATGAGCCCTGGCAACACCTGGTATATGATTTGTGTAAATACCCGTGGAATATTGGAATATTAGCTAAATTTAGTTAAGCAAACAATTCGGATAACTTTTTTAGATACTGGGCTCCAAAAATCGAGTCTCGAGGGCAACCAAAGCATAGACCAAGCACTCACTGAATGGAACTACCTTACTGTTAGTTTGAAACAAAATGTAACAGGAATTTGGACCATGGGAGCCACTTCTAAAGAGCAACCAGTAGAATATGATACTGTCACTAATGGGCTCAATCCATTATCAAGCGACGACGCATCACCGCTAGTGTAATGCCCCTACCCCCCAAACCCCATTGTTACGGGATGGTTACAGATTGGGAAGTTTTTTGTACAGTGATACAAAGAGTTTGTTTCGCTGCTCATCCTCGGAGCCCAACCAGTCTTCACTGCTCATCGGAGCTGCATAGTTTGGCAACCCAAATTGCTTGTCCAGTACGGAAATCTAGTGGATAAGTAAAGTATTGTACTCCAATTATGTCTAGAAAGAACCGAGCTTACGCTTTCCGGTATCTCTAAGCACGCGATTAAAGTGAAGTCTCTCGGCCTTTCGGTTAAATTGCATCGCTCAGCACCAAACACCTTCATAACCTGTAATGCTAAACTGCTACAACAGAGAGTTATTCACTATTAACTGCACATAGAGTCTGTCCTTTTACACTTCAAATATTTTCTCAATCTACCGGTACCAATGCGATAAGATAAGCACTGTGTACTGGTAAATGGAGGTTGGTGTCGGAACGCGTCGCGCGCGCGTGGAGAGGGTAAACTCAGTGTTGATACAGAAACCGCTACTCTCGAAAATTATCAGGGGAAACGACCAATGAACAACAACCAGAGATACAGCACGGCGAGGACTCGGCAGAGCATAGTACCGCCATCATCCCGGGTCAGCATGGGACCTACCGTCTCGTCCCAGGTACTTGCCGAGGAGCTCGAGCGCACCGAGCAGAGCATCACACTGGCCCTGCAAGAGATTGATCGCAACTTTGCCAAGGCCAACAAGATCGTCGGGGAGAGTATCCTGCCTGTTCTGGAGAGGTACACCCAGCAGTCGAGGAACCTGTGGTCTGGGGCCGCATTCTGGAAACAGTTTCTCGAGACTGCAGCCAATGTGTCGCTGTCCGGGTACGAAGAAGATGCACACCAGTACAGCGAGGCTGGAACTACTACCGTAGAGGAATCAGTGCTGGAAGAAATGGTACCAATAAAGACCGAGGAAATCAAGCAGGAAGACGCGGATATGACCGAGGACCTATCGATGCCCGAGTCTGTTTCAACACCAAAGAAGGAGACCAGCAGCAGGCCGTCTTCACCGACTAAGATCCCCCGGCCGATTGTCACCACTCCGAAGCTTACACCAAGGAAAGAGCCCTCAATGTTCCTCTTGGATGAATTGAATGACGAAGATGCAGATTGGGCCAAAGACTCGCTGGATTTGGACATGGATTCGGACAGCTTGCTGCAAGAGCCCAAGCTGAGCGACTTTACTACTCAAATCATTAATAGACAGGCTGCTGCGACGACACCTGAGAAGCCCAAGTTGTCGTGGAACGGCAACAAGACCCATAGTGTTCTTCGCCACAAAGTTCTGGACAAGAACTGGCGAATCCAGGCAACACCCAAGGCCAAGGCGGCCAAGCTAATCAAAATTGAAGACGACGTATACGCTTCATCGCCTGATATCGAACCTCCGAAGCTCAGATCTCACGTTTTTGATTCTCCGGCCGATGTTTCGATGAGCGAAGCTAATCCTTTGGAGACACCGTCGAAGAACAGAGTTCCCCACACGCCAAAGCGCATGCCACAATACGACTCGGATTCGGATTTGGACATGCTCCCGGACGGCATGTCTCCACCAGTGACTATCCACTTTGGTAAGAGAGAATCTCCTGGGGCGCTGATTCGTACACCGGCCCGTGAAGCAGCGCGGACAATTGTCGAGAATATCTTACGAGATGTCGGCGACGACGGGGAGGATGATGAGAGCTCGGTAAATGCCTCTATTACGAAAACTACACAGTACAAAGGGATGAGTTTTAGCGACGACGACGACGATGATGATTTCTCCTTTGGAATGTGATTTCAATACGTTTTCTGGGTATATCGTATTGTTACCACCGGTTCCCGCCTAGACGGTCGGCCTTTCGGCGGTTCTGCCAGTCTCGCTTGCACTCGCGGTACGCATGGAAGTAGTCCATGCACTTCTCTCGGTCAAAGTCGTTCCGCTCCATGCATCGCAGGCTCATTTTCGACGCCTCCGCGCACGGGTCGTAGAACTGCGAGGGTTCCTTCGTCCGGAACCTCTCCTTATGCACGTCGTCGGTAGGATTATCTGGATAGAACCGGAACTCGCCGTTCTTGGTGTAGTCTACCTTGGTCTTGTCCCGTTCAACAGACATGGTTACTGTGTGGAGCGAGTGGGGTGAAGGTCCGACGATCGTTAAATTTGGGAGGGAATTTAATTTTTCACTATGATCCGCAGATCAAATCTTGGACATCAATATTTAGACCGGCTTGATCTCTTACTTATTTATTCATATATGACTGACACTAGCAACACTAACGGGGGGATAGGGCCGTGTAAGCGGTGTAAAGAACCAGCGATCTTGGTCTCTCGAGGAGAATCGTTCTGCAGAGCATGCTTTATCCGGTTTGTACAGTACCGACAGAGGAAGCAGATGGAGCAGTTCAAAGTCGACTACAAAACCCCGAACCCCGAGGACCAGCATATTCTTCTCGCCCTTTCATTAGGCCCGTCATCATTAGCTCTGCTTGATATGGCTATCGATACTATTAGGCTGATGAGGCAGCAGCATCGCGGTAGGCAGGGCTTTTATCTTCATGGTCTACACATAGATGAGTGTCCCGACCCAGAGGAGTCGGATGCTAAGGAGCTTATTGCAGCACTGGGAGAGACGTATCCCGAGTGTGAGTTTGCGTGCCTCCCACTAACTGCGGCCAAATCACTCGCCAGCGAGGCGGTAGAGATAGGCCAGGGAGGGAGCCGCGGAGAGTCTGTATTCGCCCTTTTGAATAAAATGACCCGCACCTCTCGCCAGGATGCCAGCGAACTGCTCAAAAAGCAACTTATTGAGAGTTTTGGTAAGCAGAAGGGCTGCCAGACGGTTATTTATGGCCATTCACAGACCCGTCTTGCCGAGCTGATTATATCCCACACTGCCAAGGGGCGTGGGGCTGCCGTCCCTCGAGATATAAACCAGACGTTGGAAAATGGGTACATTTACCCGCTCCGCGACCTGTTGCGCTCTGAGATTAGCATTTACAACGGCCTCAAAGAGGTAACTAGGTTCGTATCCCAGTATAAGCCACGGGTCCCGGCCACGACCAAACTCCAGAGCATAGACGAATTGGTTAACCAGTACTTTGTGTCTGTTGAAGAGGGATTCCCTTCTGTAGTGTCCACTGTCGTTCGAACTGCTGGTAAGCTCGATGATAGTAGGGCGCCAGTTGTCGCAAGCTGCTCCGTGTGCGGTGATCCAGTGGCTGCCGACACGCTTGAATGGACTAAGAAAATAACTGTCTGTCCGCCGACGGAAGATAAGAGCGCTCAGCTGTGCTATGGCTGCATTGTCATGTTCCGTCGCACAGTTGGGTCAGTTAACTGGCCGCGATACGATAAGAACGAGCTTCTGAAAGAGTTTGAGCTGTAGTCTACGAAAGTGCTCCTATAATCTATCGAATTCTTAAAAACGGTTTGGATCAATGACCGTTAAACGATAGAGCTATTTATGTCTTACGAATTGTCCCAAGTATTAGCAGGTAATTCATGTTTTTTTTTTTTTTTTTTTTTTTCGTTGTCGTGTTATGTGTTAAAAAATTGACTACTTTCGCTGACCATAGGCCTTCGTAGCATAGTCACCGTTGATAACGATAACATCCTCTGGTCGGTAGTCAAATCGGCCCGAGAAGTAGGAATCCAAGATGTTCTTGGTTCCCTCAGCATATCGCATCTGGGCATCCAAAGAGGTACCACTGATGTGTGGAGTCATGGCGTTACCGGCACCGTACTTGTTTCGCATAGTTCGCCACGGGTGGTCCTTTGGAGCTGGCTGTGGGAACCAGACATCACCACCGTAGCCTCGAAGCTGGCCCGACGCCACAGCATCGGCCACATCCTGCTCGACGCAGATAGCTCCTCGGGCAGTGTTAACCAACCAGGCGCCCTTCTTCATTTTGGAAATGAGCTCCTTGTTGAAGAGGCCCTTGGTGGACTCATGCAGTGGGCAGTTAATCGTGACAATGTCGCACTGAGCCAGCATCTCCTCGAGAGACTCAACGCGTCGAACACCTAGCTCCTCCTCCAAATGCTTGGGCAGGGCTTGGTAGTCGAAGTAGAGCATTTCCTTCAGGCCGAATGGCTTGAGCCGCTGGAGAACTCGGTAGCCAATTCGGCCAATGCCTACAGTACCAACAACCTTACCCTCGACATCGTACGAGTCCTTGGCAACAGCCGCAACATTCCAATCACCAGCCATGACCTGCTCATGGGCTGGGACGAAGTTTCGCACCAAGACAAGAATGGTCATGACAACGTGCTCGGCGACAGACTGGACATTGGAGCCAGTCACCTCGCACACAGTGATCTTTCGCTCATTGGCGGCGTTGAGATCAACGTGGTCAGAACCTACACCTGCAGTCACACAGAGCTTGAGGTTTTTCGCCTTGGCAATTCGCTCTCGCGAAATGTAGCCCGGGTGGAACGGAGTGGTGATGACGACTTCGGCGTCGACAATGTGCTTGTCCAACTCGGAATCGGCGCCCTCTTTGTCAGAGGTTGTCACCAACTCGTGGCCCTGGGATTCAATCCACTTTCGAATGCCCAGCTCGTTCTCAATGCACCCAAGTAGCTTCTCTTCATCCTTGGCGTGCTCGCCGGCAGAGTACAAGACAAGAAGGATCTTCATTTTAAATTCAACTCAAGCTTTAATTCACACTTTTGTGGCCGGAGATAAGAGGCCAATTGGCCTGTTTTATACCCGTTCCTGGTGATGATCGTTACCCTCGTAAAACCCGCTTTTGTCTTCCTTCTCCTCCCCTGCAATGGGGTTCTCCACGTCTGGGGTTCGTTTAGCCGCACGTCTCAGGTTCCGATGTTCCAACTGCCCCGCAAACGATGCGTGAGCCTCACGACCGGGCGGGAAATCGGATATCGACCCCTAGTTATTTAATTGCGCATGCAGTGTTTACTAGTGTTTAGTAGCTCGTATTACGAGCCTACAAGGTGCACAGTACAGATCGGTTACCGTCACAGGGGGTTAAGGGGGCGTGCAGATGTGGGACTCGAAGTCCAGAGACGCGATGTGGAGTCTACCAGTGCCGTACCTGGACTCGAGGTGGTACTGCTAGTATTTTGCAAACCATCATCCATTAGTAATACAGGTAGAAGTGATCAATTTTAGCGGGTAAGAATTGTGTGAACCTTTGTGGCGATAAAGCTAACTACCGGTAGTAGAATGGGCCAGGCGAATTTCAATTGAAATACTACAGTAGACAGCTAATACCGGTACTATGTAGTTAGTCGGAATATGCGCTGCTTAAATATCAATTGGCTAGTGGGGCTACTTATAGATTCGAGCAGTCCGCAATAAACATGCTATAATAACGTGCTCTTTATTAAATTTTTATATCGCGTTGAAGATCGCTTCACAGTTGTCTATCATGAGTTGCGTGCCATCATTTCGTTTCTGCATGTCCAAGATCTCTCGTTCACCGGTAGTGTGCCAGGCCAAGGTAGGCGCAAACACCACAGCGAGATTCTTCGAATTCATTAGGTTTTGGCTCGAGTGATTTGTCACGTTGACCAAGTGCCGAATAACAACCTCCAAGCAATCCCTGTGGGCCTGCGGGAGGTCGTTGACAACGTTGCGCAGCATATCAATCTTAGCCGGAACATCATCCTTAATAGATGACCCCTCAGACACCTTGACGAAGTCCTCGTAGACGTCAAACGTAATCAATGGCACTGGCAGGTACCGCAGATACTGCTTGAGCGCCGAAGTCACACCGGAAATGTCTCCAGAAAGCACTTCGTCGTACTTGGATTCCTGACACTTCTCAAACACTTCTTCAATGGTCGTGATTTGAGACTTGCCGCCAGACTTTCGGTAGATACCCTCGTAGGAAATGCCTCGCTTTTCAACCTCCTCAATGCATTTGGTCACAATGATAGGAACCTTGGTACCTTCAAGCTCAATTCGCTTTTCTATCGCTGAGCCCATTAGTGCCGATGAACTCTTTTCAGGCGTAGAGGAACTCTGCTGGTGTTGCTGATGGCTCTCCGAGTTGGAGGACTTATTGAACCACCCGTTTCGGCCGCTCTTTTGCTTGGCATCCTTGGGGAACGAGATGCCGAGTCCATCTGCTACGCCATTACCATTGGCAAACTGCGGCTGCGTCAGGTCTGTCACAGAGCTCATGTTGTTGCCAGAAGGATTGGATGTGCCCGAGTTGCCAGCACCCGAGGCACCGATATTATGCTGCTCCTCATTCGCAAACACCTTGGTGAGACCCTTTGCGACGGCGGCGCCCGGACGCTTCCAGAACCGACGTGCGTGCTGCCGGTCCTTGCGCGTGTCAACGACCTGGCCGGCCTCTAGAATAGTCACCATTGGCTCATCATTACTGTGGTTGAACATGCCAATAGAGTGGTTGTTGGGCGTGCTAGACGGAGACGACACCAGGGTAGATAGAGATGGGAAAGATTCAGATGCTGACATCTCCTTGCCCACCTTTGAGGAGCCAAACTTGCCAATGAGCTGGCGCTGAAGCTCGTTGTTCATGTCGGCGAGCTGGGTATTCTTAATGTTGAGCAAGCTCGACTCTTCAATAGCCTTGTCTCGCTTAATGTTGAGCTCCTTGAGCTCTTCAAGAAGCTCCTCCTTTTTATCATACAGATCGGAGATCTCAAGCTGCAGCAGCTGCTTCATCTCAACGACTTTAGACTTGAACACGGAAATGAGCTCCTGCACGCTGTCTGCCTTGTTCTCCTTGGCAATGGCCAGCACCTCGAGCTCTTTTCGAGCCACCATCTCCTGCGCTTGCAACCCGGCAATAGTCTTACGCTTGGCCTTGAGGTCTTCAACGAGATCAGTGCTGCGGCGCTCGGACAATTCTCGTTCCAGCTCTGCAATCCGCTTCTTGGACTCGATTAGGTCTTTGGTCAAGGAGCGCTTTACCGGACCGCCGCTCTGAGAGGGCGAGAGCCCCTGATCGATCTTTGTCAGCGCGCTAGGCGAAAGACTGTTGTGCGGCGAGGCCAGCTCGTCAGCGGATGGAGAGGTCATTGACGGAGGAGCGAGGGACATAACCTCACCTGGCACATCGATAGCCGAGGTAGACTTTGTCATTTTGTGAATACTAGTTAGTGGCGACGTTTGCTTGTTATACAGGTCCTTCGATGGACTTTGCACTCGTTGAGGAGTGGTGGGTTCCCTACGCGATGGCTGTGCCGAAGGGGACCGTGATCGCAGTATGCTTCGCTCGGGTATAAGCTTTTCAAACGAGTCGTCGTCGTTGTCATCTTCGTCTTCGTCATTATCATTATCATTATCGTCAGTGTTGTTTTCGTTTTGAGTCTTTTGGACCTCTTGCTCGGTCTTTTGGTCACTTTCGCTGTCGTCGACATACGTTTTGTCGTCCGTGTGTTCACTTGAAGCAGTGGTCTTAGGCTCTTCGATGGCGGCGGAGCTCCTTTCGTCAATCATGTTGATTGGCGGCTGCAGCGACTCGCCGTTCTCCTTGACGATAGCACTGTCTTCGTGCATGGATCCACGGAGAGAATTGGACTCAGCACCACTAAAGTAGGGTGCTTCAGTCTCGGACGGCACTGGTCGCCGCTTCACCTTGTGGTTACTACTATGGTTGGTATTATTCTTTGGAACGGGCTCCGGTTCTTCATCAGTTTCATAGCTTGGCGCATCGCTATCAGGAGTAATCGTAATACTTGCAAACGTCGACTCATCAAGCTTGATAGGAAGGAATCCTTGGTTGCTCGACTCTGAATCGGTCCTCCCATGGTAGTAGCTATCAATGCCAAACGAAGAGGAAGACTGGCGTTCATGGCTACCAGCAAGAGTTTCGCGTTTTGATGGAAGCATTGAGGATCGATTAGGTTTAGGCATTGCCATTTCTGGCGGAGTAGAGATTCTCTTGTTGAGCGGAGGCTCAAGAGGAATCTGAGGCAGACTTTTGTCTCTAAACGCCATGGACAGCCGGTTAGAAGAAGAGGATGTAGACATCTTCTTGCTGTCCGCAGACTTGTGCCGCGAATTAATCGAAGAAGACGAATTGCTGTTATTGTGGGGCAATGAAGGACGTGGGCTACTGTGCCCATCATCCTTCTGGTGGAGGGTGTATCTACTAGGACCATGCTTTTGTTGCTCTTGTTGACGCTGCTGCTGCTGTTGCTGCTGTTGCTGCTGTTGCCTCGACCGCTTCTTTCTAGCAATAAGAGCTTCATGACACGACATGCAAAAGATGCCCTGGTACGTCCGCGCATAGCGCAGGTCCTCAATCTTCTTTTTACAGTTCCGGCACCGGAAACACGACGAGCAATACGCCAC
This sequence comes from Blastobotrys vanleenenianus, assembly GCF_965637985.1. NCBI lineage: Eukaryota > Fungi > Ascomycota > Dipodascomycetes > Dipodascales > Trichomonascaceae > Blastobotrys > Blastobotrys vanleenenianus. Next base: position 86,694 of record NW_027481869.1, on the reverse strand, counting down.
GTCGCCCGTGAGAATGGCAAGGTCCTCAATCTTCTTGTTACAGCTGTAACAACTGTACGAACAGTTGTTACAAATCAAGGATCCGTCTCCGAGAACCAGCAGGTTACTATCGCAGTCCATTAACGAACCACATTTTGAACATGTGAAGCCTATCCATTAGCTTAGATCACGCCTCCAAGAGCCCAAAAATACTTACACTCAACGTGCCACCGGCTCTTCCCCAGCTCAAATGCTCGACCTTCTTCCAGCGCCTACAACAGTCAGCCACTTAATCGCGTCCTATCACCTGCAACATACCTTATTGCACTTCTTGCAGTAGTGCACCTCGTCGTCCAGCACCTCCTCTACCATCGTCTCTACACTATAGCTGGCCAGAAAATACCACTAAAAATGTCTCCTGGGTCCACTGGGCCTCTACCGCTTCCCAGGGGACTTGATGTGGTGAAATATACGTCTACAGGGGGAAGGGGTGGTGGCCTCGAAAATGCGTTTCGGGACCAAAAAGGGGGACCTCCCAAGGCTGCAAGCGGCTCCGCGCGAAACGCACCAGGCTATTCTTAGGGCTCGCTTCACTCACACGCAAGCGACCACGCTCCGCCTTTTACTCTGCTCGCAGTACTGTACTATTTGTACTCGTAGTTGCTTTGAAATACCTTATAGTGCTCTTAGTTATATTCTTTGGGGTTCGGTGTTCGGTGCGTTTCCGTGGTGGAGCCTCAAGGTTCAAGACAGGTCTCTGCTAGTGATGGCTAAAATTGTGACGCAATTTTATGGTCTTGAATTTATACACTCCATTAGCCACGCGGTCGTGGGCCCCCTTGAGTGGTTATAGCCGTTCGCGCTCAGGGGGCGGTGGACGCTTTCCTAATCAGGAAACTAAGTGATCGTTGTTCCGGCGACACCTCCCACCGCCCACCATATTAAGAAGGGGGATTTAGGGGCAGGGCCCCCCACCTACGAGGGCTGGCCTACGAATAAACAAGGAAAATAGTAAGGTAACTCGGTAGTCAATTTTGCTATATTAAATCCATATCAACGTGTTTTACTTGTTCGCATGCGAGCGGCGTTTCCGCTTGAAGTTCAAGTCACCTCTAATCATTTGATTGTTTTCATCCCTTTTCAGTACCGTGCGCTCAGGCGCTCCTGGAAGTCGCAGCAGACAGATGCTTAAAGCCTTTGTGTGATCAATGTCCGATTCGCGCTTGTGCAGATGGCTAGCCTTGTCGACGTAGTAGCCAGAGTGGGTCACCGGCAGTTCGTGGCCCATGGGTGGCACTTCCAGCGGTGGGAACAAATCCAGATCGCTTGCTGGCACAGCACTAGACGACTTTGGCTTCCTTGGAAGCATCACGCGCGACTGGCGTGGCTCATCAACTAGCATGAGCAGTTCTAAGCTGCTGCTAGCAACCTGAAGCTTGTGCATGTCATCCAGCTCAAACTTCTGCGGCTGTTGTACTTGTTGTTGCTGAACCTGGTCCCGCTTGAGAGGCGGAAAGGGAATTTCAGTAGCCTGGCGGCCAATATACGGGGCGATGGGATGCGGTAGCTCGCGGTGGTTATCGTTATGATGATGATGGTGATGATGATGGTGGTGGTGATGGTGACGAGCGGAGCCATTGGCAGGACCCTTGGGCAGTATGACTCTCGGTCGGCCCACTGCAACTTCGTTTTCCAGCAGTGTAGCAACATCGCGGTCCCCAACCAAGGCCATCTTGGGCTTATGAGCAGGCTCGTTCGACTTGTTCGGTTTTGGAGACCCCGCCGCCCACTTAGACGCGAAATCGCCATTGTCAATCTGGGGGGACGGGAAGAACCTCGAGAACCCGCGGCCGGACATGCCATCCGGGGTGAACGACGCGGCTGAGCTCGAGTTGTTACCAGAGGGCGTTGCCGGCTGTGACTGCGAAATGGCCTGCTGCGGCGGAACCTCGCCCAGGCCCGTGGTGAGGGGCGTGCTGAAGTTTCGCCCACTAATGCTGGCAGTAGCAGACCGCCACGGCTTGTCGTGGTCCCAGAACATGCTCGCGTCACTGCGGTGGTCTGGCGAAAGCGAGGACCGCGAGTGGCCCCGCTCGTGGCGCTTACCACTGAGCAGCACCAGGTCGTCCTTGGCGGCAAAGAGCCCGCTCGAGAACCGCGACCCCCACACGGAGCTCTCATTGCCTGGGGTGGTAGTGGCGGTCGAGGCTGTTGTTGTCGACGGTTGAGACTTGACGGGGGTGTTCCACAGAGGCAGACCTGTGTTGAGTTTGCTCGGGGCAGTTCCTAGCTTACTTGTGGTGGTGGGCTTTTCTGAAGCGGAGGACGGAGCGTTATCCCACAGCGAATTGGTGTCGTTCGTCTTGTCTTCGTCGCCGAGCACCGAGTTTACAGTTCTCAGCACCTGATTCTCGTCAATGCTGATAGTGGAGGTGGATCTATGGGTCTTGGGGTTAGTAGGAGGCGCCAGGGCCTGTTCGCCTGGCCGGGCAATGGCGCTCGAGGACGAAGCTGCCGCGTTGTTAGTAGTAGCTTTGCCTTTCGCAGCACTGGCATAATTCGGTGCACTCGGGGTGTCCACTTTGGCAGTTGTAGTTGTTGTTGTAGTAGTAGTAGTAGTAGTAATAGCGGCAGGTTTTTGCTGGGGAATAGCCATTGGCTTCTTCTCGCCTTTGTGGTCCTTCTTGTGGGCCTCTTTCTTAGTCTGCAGGGCCTTCCTCTCCTGGTCCCGTTTTTCTCGGTCTTGCTCTCGTTTCTCTCGCTTCTCGCGTTCCTGCTCTCGCTTCTCTCGTTCCTGCTCCCGCTTCTGCTCGACTTCTTTCTTGCGCTGGAGCTCCTTCTCATTCATGCGTGCTGCCAGTTCGTCCGCCTTCTTCTTGGCAGCCGCCTGCCGCTCCTGCTCCTGTCGAAGCTCCTCCTCTTTTCGCTTCCGCGCCTTCTCCCGCGCCTGGCGCATAACCTCTTCCTGCTCCTTGCGGTACTCGGCCTCATCCTTGACTACGCCAGCCCGGTAGCTTGGCCCTTCAGGCTGCGCTGGCTCACGCGGCTCATGAGGCGGGGGTGGCGCAAGGGGCTGTGCGGCGTGCGGCGGGGGACCGTCCAACGAGGGACGCCGCACGGCACGCGGCGAGAGCGACCTCCCCATTGAATACCGTCTTCCACGAACCTCTGGCTCGGGTAGGCCATTCTTGATGGACTCTACCTGGCCGCTAGAAGCGTTGAAGAGCTCCTGGCGAGGCGGAGGAGCTCCGGTGCGATACCGCCTCTCGGAGTCGTGGTAGCGGTACCGGTCCCCATCTGGGTCGTGAAATCGGCCGCCGCCACTACCGCGGCGCATGGGATGGTGGGACGGCGGTTCGTCAAACGCATCAAAGTGGTGGTCCCGGTCATGAGGATGAGAACCGCTAAGCCTGTAGTTGAACTTTGGCACATTCTGCGGTAGCTGCGGGCGGCTAGGACGGCTCCGCAGATTCTCCTTGAGGTGCTTCTTTTCAGAGAGCTCCTTGATCTGCTCGCCAATGGGTACAACTGGGGCAGCTGTCGGCTGGACGTTGCCCCAAGGCGCCGCTTTATCTCTCACCGGCTCTTTTTTCTTCTTCTCTTCCTCCTCGGCCTTCTGCTGTGACTGGTACTTTTTCAATTCCTCCTGCAGTTTGAGCTCAATTTCAGTGAGTGGCCAGTCATCATCATCGTCCTCAGCCCAGCTAAACTGCCGCTTCGAGCTCTCTTCCGACGTCGACAGTCGCTGTGCCAGATGTATGCCGCGCTTCATGAGTTCGTCCTCGCTCTCTTCCTTCTTTTTCTCTTGTGGTGGCTTTGCCTTATCTTCGGGGATGGCAGTGCTCAAAGAAGGGGCGATCGAAGGGGCATTCATCGAAGCAGGGGCCACAGCTGGCGATTCGGTCGCGAAATCAATTGAGGACCCGCTTTTCGCCTCCTCGGGCTTCTTCCACACTGTGCTCTTTTCCTGCGAGGGGCTCCCGACGGCACTGGGCCCGCCCGACCCCGGCTTAGCATCTCGCTTCATCGTCGCCAGCTTGTACTGGCCCGATGCCGTGGACAACGTAGTCACCGACTTGAGCACCGGGGTACCCGCGGGGCTCCCTGCCACCGGCGACTGTGGCTTAGGGCTCATCTTAGCCAGCATCACCCGCTCACCGATCTTGGGGCTGGCGCTGGCCATCTGCGGCGAGGGCGATGCACTGGCGGCCGCCGCGGCGGGCTTCCGGAATAGCGAGTTCAGCGACTGCGACTTGAAGGTCTTCTTTGCCGGCGCTGGCGGCGAGGACCGCTCCTGGCTGCTGTGGTTCTCCGCCAACCCATTAGCAGGCTCCATAGTCTTGTTTAGACAACGCACTCTTCCTATTGACAAATCGACTCAGCAACTACCCATACAACAATTCCTCTCGGGAACTCTCGACTTGGCTACGGGAGTTGACAGCACACTGGTGCCTTTTTTTTTCAGTGCTCGTTGGTGAGTGTAGTGGGTGGGGTGTGTCGGTTTTGCAGTTTGCAAGCGGATGCCAGTTGGGCGCACCACGATAACCCACTCCTCCGTCTCCGTCCGTCCTGTGCTGAATATTTGCAGAAATACTGGGTATTAGCCGGTTGATCAATTAAGCAAGTTTGTTTATTTGGATATTTAACGCGCAAGCTGAATAGAGGGCCATTTGTTTGGTATTTTGACTATTTTGGCTGGCTGTATAGACGATTAGACTCGTACACTGTATTCTGAGGTCATTAGTACCACATTAAGCAGCCTAGAGAGATCGTTAGGTAAGTGGAATCCATTATAATACTTTGAACTTCATATTTAGTCGTTTGATCTTCAAAGATATACCCATTCTACTACCATATTACTGCCATTATTGGTGATATTACCGTAATATTATTATACTATTGATGACTCCTAGTTTGGATGAACTCGGCTAACTGATTTCATTGTCTAGGAACACAATTCGATTTCAATTGATTCAAGATCGCAATTGGATTTAAATCGACTTAAGGACGCAATTGGTCATGTTTAGAACTGCCACTATCGCCAGAGTAGCAAAAGCTGCAAAGACTGGAGTGCGATGGAATAGTACCGGGACCCCATTTCGAGTGGCCGTGATTGGATCTGGCCCTGCCGGGTTCTACACCAGTCTGAGACTGCTCGAAAAACTCCCTGGAACCAAAGTAGACATGTATGAAGCCCTCCCCGTGCCGTTCGGCCTGGCTCGGTTCGGCGTCGCCCCAGACCACCCCGAGGTCAAGAACTGCCAGGACCGGTTCGCAGAGGTCGCCGAGTCGCCTGACTTCAACTACTACGGCAATGTGCCTATTGGTTCCGCGGGAGGTACCACTATCAAAGCCCTGCGAGAGAACTACAACTCCATTGTGTTCGCATACGGCTCTTCCACGGACCGCGAGCTCGGAATTAAAGGCGAACAGCTGCCCGGCGTGTGGTCTGCAAGGCAGTTCGTCGGGTGGTACAATGGTTTGCCGTTACTGACTGAGCTCGACCCTCCCCTCGAGGACGTGGAAGACGTCCTGATTGTTGGCAACGGTAATGTCGCCCTGGACGTGGCCAGGATCCTTCTGACCGACGTGTCTCGGCTTAAGTCGACAGATATCACCGAGCAGGCCTACGAAAAGCTCAAAAAGAGCCGCGTCAAGAACGTGCGCATCACTGCGCGGCGAGGGCTCCTCCAGAGCGCGTTCGCCACTAAAGAAGTCCGTGAGCTTATCCAGGAGAAGAACGCAACGATGGAGCCACTCGACCAACACTACCTCGATCACTACAGGCCTTTCGAATCTCTGCTCACCCGGCGACTCAAGCGGCTCATCCAAGTGCTTGAGTCGGCCGAGAAAGAGGCGAAAAAGAAGACCACTGGCAAGTCGTGGCGCCTGGACTACCTCCAGAGCCCGCTCGAGTTCTACAGCAACCCAGCAAACTCTAAGCTCATTTCGGCTGCCCGGTTTGAGCTCAACAACCTTATCCAGGAGGACATTGAGTCCCCTGCTCGTTGCATTGGAACTGGCGACACGGTGGTTCACAAGGCTGAGCTAGCGTTCCGTAGCATCGGGTACAAGGCCGTGGCCATCCCGGGCATGAGTGACATTGGGCTCGAGTTTGACCCACAGCGGGGTGTTATCCCCAGTGAATTTGGACGCGCTATTCAGAGCAATGGACGGTACCTGCCGGGCTGCTATGTCGCCGGCTGGGTCAAGACGGGTCCTACGGGCGTCATTGCGCAGACTATGCGCGAGTCATTTGAGGTTGCCGAGACCATCATTGAAGATTACTATATGAATAAGCTGGACAAGATGCACAAGCCTGGCTTTGATGGTGTCAAGGACTCCATTTCCAACAAGGTAGTCACTTGGGACGCGTGGAAGAAGATTGAGCAGTTTGAGAACGACCAGGGGTCCAAGATTGGCAAGCCTCGGCGCAAAATTGTAAATACCGAAGAGATGCTCAGCCATGTTTAACTGCTACCATTCTCTGTTTAATATCTATGAACTTTCACCACGCCTGTTCATTGCGTTCTACGTAGTCAATTGAGGGGCTAACCCCTCAAGCTCGCCCCTAGCTCCACTTCGCGGTGGTCTTTAATCATTCACTAGTGATAACACAGCCCTTTCTCCGCCTTAGCGGAGCCCCAAGGGGTCTGGGGGACTGGTCCCCCGGGGGAACTCCACTCATTAACAGCACATAGTAAGTCGAGCCATCTATGCACCACTCTACATCGTCGATTGAGGAGGCCTGCCCCTCGAACTCCCCGTCCGCGTTTCGCGGAAGTTTTTCTCTCATTTAACAACATTGCCACTATCACTACTGGCAACTAGTACCGGTCAGTACGGATGGGCTTGACGATAACTGGCGTAGTATTGCCGGGAATTGCGACAGCTGGAGATAGAGGTGGGGTGGTATAGCCGCGCGTTGGGAGTATTGGGCGAACGCCAATTGGCTGGGAGTGAAAAAACTCGAACGGGTTGGCATTGAACCCATCTAACCCACAAAAGCACAGCAACCATGATGAGAGGAGTACTGCGAGGCAGCTTTGCCCGAAGCTTTTCGACTGCTCGAGTTTGCCTGCAGGAGGCACGATCCGTGGAGCTAGGCAAGCTGAGTACGGGCGAGAGCGAGGCCCAAATTGAGCGTGTCAGCGGCGCGCCAGCCGAGCTCAGCACGAACCGGATCGTAAGAATATTCCGAGAGAGCAAGCCAGCCACCCAGAGCGGTACCCACGGCACCACTGTGTGGCGATTGGACTGGGACATTGTGCCAAGGGCCAACAAATGGGAGAATGACCTCATGGGCTGGGCGTCCAGCGGTGACTATATGTACGTAACATGCCATCGACCGTTTGGCGAATGATGGAAAACTAACGAAGTGGAAATAGGCAGGGCACCCAGATGCGATTCCGATCCAAGGAAGACGCCATTGCATTTGCATCTAACCAGGGCTGGGACTACTACACCCAGGAGCCGCATAAGCGAGCCTTCCGGCCCAAGCAGTATGCGATGAACTTTGAGCACTCTCCAGGCAAGCTCAAGCACATCCGAACCAAGTAATGTAATATTGTAGATTTGAAATTGACCTTTGGAACGCGTAGGGAAGCTTGAATTCCATATTTCATGTAGATCTAGAGCTAGCAGCGCGCGTAAATTTCGTGGAATCAATTAACGATAATCAATTTGAAGTTAAATTTCATCAAATTGCCCCGAATTAACAATAATTACTTGCAGTTTATACAGTTAATTAAATTACCAAGTTAAGTTATGTTCGTGGAGGGTTGGTGATCAACTTTTTGGACGCGGCAAGACAGGCCCGGTGGACCTATCTGTTCGTAGAGGAGGGCACTTTTGGCGTAGAAGAGAAGTAAAATACGCGACTTGCATGAGCCATCAATGCCGGGGTCGTTTGAGAACGGGTCCAGCGCATCGACCTCGTCGATAGATCGCATGTTCCCTGGGCACGCAGTACCCATAGCGACGGGGCATAATGGCGTCCGCAGAGCGTCGTCCGCTGGGGCCAACATCGCGGGGAAATACTTGGTAAGCGACGCCAAACAGCTGAGGAACGGAGTGACGCCTAAGTACCAGCCATGCGATGCGTCACGCAAAGCTGTGGACCCGCGGATACGCGAGTTGTACGCAGATCAGATTAGGAAGTCGCCCAAGCGACACTGCCCGTCGATAAAGACTCTGACGTACGTGTTCGACAAGAACTCCGTGGGCACACGCCCGACGCAGGTGCTCTTGTCGAACTTGTCGACGCTGACCACAAAATCCCAGATCACAAAGGAGATTAGACTTGCAGGGCGCGTTAAGGAGTGCCGGTTGCTGACGGACGATAAATCCGGCGCGTTCCTGGGGCTGTGCCTGGTCAGGTTCGACGGCGATGTGCCCGTAGCTTATGCGGCGGCCAAGAAGCTGCTCAAGCTTGCGCCGCGAACACGAATCGACGGACAGAAGATCGTGGCCGAGTTTGATGAAACAGGCGATAAGGCGACTGCCAAGAAGAAGGAGATCGTCCGGTCGGCGATTAGAAAGCAGCAGAAGCAAGAGAAGCTCGCGAAAAAGCGCAATAGGTCTAAGAGTCCCCGCGGTAATGAACGCAATAGGTCGAGAAGCCCGTCCAAGTCGCTTCATGAACGGGAAAAGGATATCGAACGGTATACTAGACAGTACCCGTGTGTCGTGATCTCGGTGCCGGATGACTTGATCAAGCTGAACGAAGTCATCATGGCGATTAAGAACAAGCCCGGGAAGTATGCTTTCCGTCGCGTAGTGCAGAAAGATAGCGAAACTGTGTTGGTGGTGTTCAATTTCGAGCCTGATCTCGTGGCGTGTCTTTCGTCGTTTAAGGCCAAATTCGGCGCGTACAAGATCCAGCTGCTTAATTGCAAGGCTGAAATAACCCAGAAGAGGTCGGATACCCTCAAAGAGGTGCCCATTTCCGACGAGGAGTTGCGCACCCAGGCCATTGACGAGCTGCTCCGCGAGCTTCGGTCGTCGCTGTGGAAAGACATTAAAGAGAGGACCGTGGGCCCAGCTATCCACGAGTTCTTGAATAAGCAGGGGCATGTAATTGAGGAGCAGCGCAAAAAGGAGAAGAAGGAGGTGACAGTGGAGCCGTCCTCTGTGCCTACCACCGAGCAGCAGATCGACTTTGCGAAGATCAATAAGTTCAACTCACGCATCCTCAAGGGCTCCAAGATATCCAAACGTCTTACTAAACGGCTTAAGCCGCTCAAGGCATTTAAGCCAGTTGATGACGAAAGTGATGAGATTACTGATCACTCCCGCGTTGGTTCACGTACGCCCGAGCCACGCCATGCGCAGAAACACGATGTCGACTTTACGTCTTCTTCGGAAGAGGAGGAGGAAGTGGAAGAAGGCGAAGAACAGGACGAGCTAATGGAGGAACAGCCTTTGGTGGAGGAAGAGGAAGAGGTAGCGGAGAAGGATATTGAAATGGCCGAGGCAGCAGACCTCGATAAAGTATCTGAATTGAGCTACGGACCTCGGGCTGGAGCACGGCCGACTCCCATCGTATCGGACCCTCCTGGCCCGTACAACCTTGCGCAGTTCATTGACCTCATCAAGGACGAAGAGGACTTCCGATTCTTCAAGGAGTCACTCCGCGACTTCAGCCCCGCATTTGTCGGCAACCTCGAGTACTGGGCCTGGAAGCAACTCCAGCCATCAACCAAACCGCCGGCTGCTGAACCTGCCATCCAGAGCCTCCTCCCCGAGAATGCGCGGTCGTCATTCAAGGCTGCGCAATATAAAAAGATCCTTGAATCGGACAAAAGCTCATACCTTGTGCATAAGCGAGAGGCGCGGACGCTTGCCGTGCTCGACTCGCACACCCCGGAGCCAACCGCTCAGACTGCGACCACTTCTCGAGGCAACCGAGTCAATGCCCGCCGAGAAGAAAAGCAGATCAGCATTAATAACGACATAGACACTGATATCCTCAGCATTAACAAGCTCAAGAAGCGAAAAAAACCAGTCGAGTTCCGCCGGTCGGCCATCCACGACTGGGGGCTCTATGCCATGGAGTCCATCCCCCGTGGCGAAATGATCATCGAATACGTCGGCGAAGTGATCCGCTCGTCGCTACAGGATATCCGAGAGCGCAACTACACCAAGTCGGGAATAGGTTCCAGCTACCTCTTCCACGTCGACCGGCACACTGTTATTGACGCGACGAAACAGGGCGGTATCGCCCGTTTCATCAACCACAGCTGCACCCCAAGCTGCATTGCCAAGATCATCCAGGTCCAGGGTACCAGCCGAATTGTTATTTACGCCGCTCGAGACATCGCCAAGGGCGAGGAGTTGACCTACGATTACAAGTTCGAGCGTGAAGAGGGCGAAGACCGGGTGCCCTGCCTTTGTGGATCAGAGAAATGCAAAGGATGGCTCAATTAACGAATCTATTTATCTTGTATAGTAGTATAATGTGACTTACTGCCAACCCATTCATTATTCTTGTGGTTATTTCTTTACAACTGCGATTGTTCTTGTAATAATGCTGGTAGGTGGATAACTGCAGGGCTGTAACGGGAAATCCCGCAGCTTGGTTAACCATTACAGCCGTACGTTCTCAGGCCGCTGTAGCTGCCCCAACATGACAAGGTAAGCTGCCTTCTGGTTAGTCGCTAAGCATTGAGTATTGTCATAGCAGATTTAAAGCAGGCCAGATGCATAATAGGCAATGAAACGTAGGTGTGAATTGTGACTTGTCGACGAGCCACAAATGAGGCCTCCGATATAACACGGACGCGTAAAACACACGAAAAATACACCATGCCATGTGGAGGGCACCATGAGAAGACTGCTTTTAAGGGCACTACGAGGCACTACAGTGCCACGAATTGGTAGCCGCTGGTTTTGTCCTTCTAGACGATACTTGGCCACGACGGTGGAGAAAATCCAATTTGATGCGCTGGGTATACAGCCACTGGAAACTTGTGTTCCGCCTGTTGACGAGCCAAGGCATTCAGTCAAGCGGACGCCATTGTACCAGTCAATAAGCGACACCATTGCGCAACATCCTGGATCTGTAGTGTTAACTCAGGTAGGAAGTTTTTTTGAGCTCTACTTTGAGCAAGCGGTAGAATGGGGCCCAAAAATGAACATCAAGCTGGCCAAGAAGCGGGCCCAGGATGATCAGGGATTTATCTACATGGCAGGATTCCCCTGCTATCAATTGGACCGATATCTGAAGATCCTCGTCAGCGATCTGAACCAAACAGTGGTTATCGTGGAGCAGTTTGAAAACGATGCGGGGAAGATCTCGCGCCAAGTCTCGAGAATCGTCACCCCTGGCACTCTCATAAGCGAGAGCTTCATTGATAGAAACCACTCCAACTACCTCGCTGCGATTGTGTTCACGAATGCACATCTTGAAAAGCTTCCGACGGACGAATCTCCGGTAGCGCTAGCCTATCTTGATCTCTCCTTGGGGGATTTTTACTACGAGGAAACAACACTGAAAGACTTGTCATCTGACTTGGCACGCATATCACCAAGCGAGATTCTACTCGACTCTAGCATTCGTAAATATGCGGTCGAAGATGGCGATTGGTACCCAGCACTGGCGGAATTGAAGAAATATTTCCTATCATATCACCCATTCCCGGGACGCGAGTTGTACTCACGCTATGCCTCAGTGTTTGAGGACATGGAATCAGCAGTAGCTGAGTATCAAGCTGATAATACCGGTGCGAAAGAACTGTCAGCCATTACTGGCATCTTGTCATATGTAAGCGATAGCTTGCCAGGACTCGATATTATGTGCAAAGCCCCGCAAAAGCACGTTTCGGATCGACATATGAAGATGGATAAGAGCGCTCTAGACGCATTGGAGGTGTTTCAGTCAGTCGGCGGTGATTCTGTGAGAGGATCCGTGTTCAATACGATTAGACGCACTGTGACACCCAGTGGCACTAGAGCCCTCAGCAACTGGCTTTCTGAGCCATTGACAAATACCAGCGAGATAAATAAGCGGCAGGATTTAGTAGAGTTTTTCTTCAGACGACCAACAATATGCGGTGAACTGCGGGATAACCTCAAGTATATTGACGATTTTGTCCGTATTGCTCAGAAGGTAGGACTGCGCCGAATAGAGCCCATTGATCTGCTTTCTTTGGCAAACTCCGTCCAAGGATTGGAAAGATCAATAATTCTTCTTTCAATGGAAATGTCAGCGGCCCCCGCGGCGCTAAAAGAGGTAATCACTGCATTGGTCCAAAATATTAAGGGACCATTAAAACTCGCAAAAAAGATTGACAAGTGCCTTGATGCGGATGAAATTCTTTCTCGCCAAACCGATGAGTCTGAAGAAGCTGAGGCCGCGGAAGAGAAGCCCAAAGTGAAAAAGAAAGAACCAAACGATGGCATGGGCGAAAAAAGGATAATGAAAGAAACAGCCTCGACTGCTCTACAGCGGTTGTACGAAGAGTATCGCTCGTTCGATGCAAGCAAAGCCGAGCTCCAGGCTAAACTTGCAAGTTATCATAAGCCCGGTATTTCAATTAAGCTCAAATGGTCGCCCATGTATTTATACCATGTTCATGTTATGCTACCCAATACGCACCGCACTGTGACTTTTGATGATGTCCACGTTGATGGAGCCATTCTAAATCAAACAAAAAACCGACAATGCATTCAAAACAACGAATGGACCGAATTGGGTACTAGCAGGGAAAGCCTCATCGAGCGTAAGAAGGCCCTTGAGTACAAATTACTACAAAAGCTCCGTGAAGAGGTTGTGAAAAGAAATTCTGAACTTCGAATCTGCGGGGATCTGATGGATTGTCTCGATATTACGAGTTCATTTGCGACTTTAGCCAAGGAGCGAAACCTTGTTCGACCCCAACTTGTCGACAATAACATCTTAGAAATAACGAACGGAAGACACATGACAGTCGAAGCCAGCCTGGGTCAAAAGGGGTTTGCGTTTACAAGCAATGACTGCAAGCTTGAAGGTGCAACGAATCACGCAATGTGGATCATTACTGGACCAAATATGGGTGGAAAGAGCACTTTCATTAGGCAGACAGCCCTAATTTGCATACTTGCACAAATTGGATGCTATGTACCGGCCGATAGCGTTAAGATGGGTGTAGTCGACCGAATATTCTGCCGAGTAGGAGCAGCTGATGACTTGTATCGGGACAGAAGTACATTCATGGTTGAGATGTTAGAGACGAGCTCAATCCTTCAAAATGCTACTTCCAGGTCATTGGCCATTATGGATGAAGTCGGCAGAGGAACGAGCAGTAGAGATGGGCTTGCACTTTCATATGCGTCAATTGTGCACCTCCATGAGGTCAACAAATGCCGTACTCTGTTTGCGACACATTTTGGCGCCGAATTGCATGACTTGCTTGATAAGCAACAGAAAACAGGCTTGTTCCAGTATTATCATGCGGATCTGACCAATATGGACGCGGCATCTGGAAAGTTCGTGTTTGACTACAAAATGAAACAGGGAATCTGCAGAGATTCGCAGGGCCTGCGAATAGCAGCCCTGGCTGGATTCCCTTCGGAGGCGCTAGAGATAGCGAAATCAGTTAGAGAGAGAGGAGCTGAGTCCCTCGATTAAACGCATGTACATAGTTTCAACATATATATTACATCTAGGGCTTATATTCATCGTCATCATATGAAAGTCCTGCATTGGAGTCGTATGGCCGTCTTGGTGCCTGCTGTTGTTGTCCAGCGTTTGGGTTCTGATAAGGCTGCGGATGAGGCATGAATGGTACTGGCATGCCGTATTGTCCACCGAATTGCGGCCATTGATTCATAAACTGCATAGAAGGTGGTTGCATTGGCATGGACATCTGCATCTGCATCTGCATAGGCATATTAAACGGCATATTCTGCTGTTGCTGGTGTTGATAGTATTGAGGCGCGTTAGTACGATTGTATCCATTGTGAGCTGGATTGTCGTAATCAGGTCTATTGGCAACTTCATGATTAAATCGCGGTCGATGCTGTGGTCGGGCACTAGATGGGTCCTTTTGCTTCCTGGGTCGAGATCTCTTCTTCTTCTTGGATGCTTTGCTCTCCATCTCCCTTTCGTCATCGGAAAACTCTTGCTCCTCCTCTGGAATTTCCTCGTCGTGGATGTTACTAGCATCACTACCCTTAACACGGGCTGTCGCAGTGAGTATGAATTTCGTAGCAGGTACCACGTAGTAAACTGTTTCTCCTTTACGAGAGAAAAGCTCTTTGGCCTCTTCTTCGCTGTCAAACTTGACAGCGTAGATTGGAGCCTGCACTCGGCCAAACGTTTCGTACAAAACGCCTATCACCCTCCGGTCGCCAAAGCAGAACACGGAATCGCCGTCCTGCAAGACACGGAACTCTGCAGATTTGGATGCTTGGATAATAGCCCTCCGTTCCACTACCTGGGAAAGCTCTCCAATGGGCTCTATCGGGGTACTTTCTTCCAGAATGAAATTTTCCGGCAGCTTCGGAGCGGGTTCGTCTAAAACTTCATTCTTCGTCATTAGGGGGCTTGATGGGGCAGCTTCGTCCCCGCTCAATTCGTCATAGGCAATATTATTGGGTTCCTCGTCTGAGTCTGATTCCGAGCTAGACGAATCGCTGCTCTCCCCATCCGTCTCTTCAGAATCAGAGCTATCAGATGAATCAGAAGAAAACTCCATCTTATCGTTGGCTAATGCCCTGTCGATAGCGTCGATCCCGGTTTGTGGAATCTCGGATTCACGTTTCTCATCCTTAGGTTCCTCAACCTTTGAGTTTTCCTCCGTTATATCCTGCTCTTCAGAAATATCTTCTGCTCCTTCTTTAGATTCACTCACGATTACATTCTCTTCGTTTACGGTATTATCGTTCTCTGCCTGATTTGGATCATCTTCAACGGCATTTGTGGGCTCTTCCGGTTCGTTTGGAGTCTCAACGGTAGTAGGCTTTTCATCTTCAAATGGGCCCACCATCTCTGGATCGGAGTCCTCCTTTACCACAACCTGCTTATATTGATCCTCTGCCTCAGGATGCGAGATCAAATTCAGCCCTGGAATAGAACTCGACATGCTAGATCACTCTTGCCTTACGCTATATTGATCTGATAAAAAATTGTTCGCGATATCGCGATAACGGGGCGCGCGGCTGGCCTGTTTCAGACCTTCGACATTAGGCGGTGCACCACAGCACGGTACTACAAAGTCATTTCCAGCATATTAGGAAGAACAACTCATTATATCTTTCAGGTATTTAAGAAATGTAATTAATAATGGCCCTTGATTGTGCAACCGAGATAATGCTGTTACTGCATTGATCGGCCGTAGCTACTAACCCTCGTTCTACAGACTTGACTGTGTAAGGGGCATAATGGTCCACCGCCCTTAACGTCAGACTCGACTTTTACCGCTCCATCATCGTTCTGAGTGGCAGTTACAGTACTAGCAAAATTATCAGCGTACTTGTAATCCGGAATCTGGGCGGTGACCATAGATTGAATGTCGTATATATTCACCGTTAAGTCGTCAGCGTAATCGTAGTCTGGTATAGAGTAATTACTACCGACCTCAAAGATAGAATTAGCCGGTAAGAGCATTGGAATGACATAAAATCATGAATTTCAGTCACATACGTTGGCTCAGACCTCAGTTCTCCGCCTAGGAGGCTGTACCAGTTCCCATCGGGCTCATAGTGGTTACTTTGCCAGAATTGTCCACGAACACCGGAATGACCAACAGATAAACAGGGAGACCAAGTTCTGCGTGTCCGCAGCCCAAGTCTCAACCTGCTCCAGAAACTCAAAATACGCGGCCCGCATTAAGGGAGTACCAGTTTGATTTGGCTTAGCTGCATTGGCATACAGGTATCGAATGAGCGCACACTTTTCAACTTCGAGAACTTCTGCACAACAGTGAAGATTCATTGTCAAGGTTCCATGGAACGGGGTACGACGTTGAGCCGCGAAGACGGGAGTGCGAGCTCAGCAGTCAAAAAAAGTCGCCCACCGCTTATACAAAACCGGATCGTGTTTCCCTTCGAAGCCCAATGTCGTGGACCAAAAACCAAAGCCCGACGTAGCTGGACTCAGACCGCCACGCAAGGTCCTAGCCATTGCTTCAAACGTGGAGCAGCAGCAGCCTCAATGGGCTGGGAACTGCTCGCCGCTAGCCTTAGCCGATAGAGCAAAGAAGCAGGCCTCTTGATCACCTTTCTCTTTCTACAGAACCCAAAACACACTCTGTAAAGGAAGGAGTAGTAGCGCATCGGTAATGGGTCCGATCGGTCGAAGAAGGTGACGTTCTTGCAAGGGATCCTTTCGCCAAAGTCGGTCTTCAAACAGTCTACGCCGATACCAATAAGTACCTTCAGTTTCGACTGATACCACTTCCAGGCACTAGGGTTAGTGAAGTCGGCAATGCCCATTCCAGCTTGCTAATCATCGGTTTGCAAACCTTGTTCATTCTTCTTTCCCTCAGCGAACAGAGCAGACTCCTGAGCAAGGTGCGTGTTGAGCCATACACAGATCTTGGCGTTGTGTTTCTCCTTGAGAGTTTTGAGGGAACATGACAGCGAAGGCGAAATATTCCTCAATTTGAAGTCGTGCCATTGGTACCCTTCATCCAGAAGCTGTCGAAATGGCAAGCCCTCACTACAATATCTCTTTCCTTCATACCGCTTAAGAACGAGCTGACCGTCTCGTAGTAATAATCGGTAGTGCAGGACGTAGATAGCCAGAGGCCACATGTCCATGCTGGAGGGAGAGTTGGTCTACCCGATAGAGCAGTGTATATCTGGGGAATATCCTTTAGAGTTGGCCCATATACAATGGAGACGCAAATTTCCTCACCAGGCACAAAGTCGTTTACTCGTGTAGTGCACTCGGACTGTATGTCAAAGTTCGCATTACTTGAATGGTCAACGAACACTCCGCACCCCCTATTAGACAGATAGAGTGTGACGCACCTGTAGAGTTGCTCGCTCACCGTGATGCAGTTTTGTTTCCACATTTCCACAGCCTGTCCATTGAACACGAACAGAGTGGATCGTTCGCCGAGGTCATAGAATTTCTCCTTGACAGAAGGTTGAAGCTTTGCAGTCATGAATGCTTCGGAGCGTCGAGAAGTCGTCGATTCCAAACAGACCCTAATGATTCGAAGCCCAATTTGCTGAGGAATTTACTGCTCTCCGAAGACTTGAAAGTTATGCCGAATCCATCAGTTCAGAACTCAACACTAAATGATCGAACAGACGCAATCGACTGATCCCTCTCCTCCGAAACCTCAAATGGAGCAGTCTTGGACATACTGAAGTGGAACCGAGGAAGGTCCGTCACTCCGTTCGTAGGGCGAACTACAGTGATCACAATAATTTTTTCAGCTGGACAACGCAGCGTAAGTAATGGTTGGCTTATTCAAGGTTTCGCCGCGCGTCGGCTTATCTTGCGTGTCACTTAATAATAGTCAGCATCACCGTTAGACAATTGATACCACTGTACTTACAATTACCGGTCGCAAGTGATCGGGCCGAATGATATGCTTTAAAACGTCCGTAACCTAATCAATGGTTATGTCATTCTTCAGGATCCACATTCCGGTGGTAAAGCGGAAATAGTGAGTGTCACGGACCGGCTCAGTTTCCGGCTCAGTGACACCAGGCATGTTATTGTTAATTTTGCTGGAATTGTAGCAGTGGAGGAGACAAAGGAAAGTTATCGGCCGTATTTATATTCGAACTATCGCCGGATATATCACGCAATTCAACCAGATCTTAACAACGGACTTCGAACAAATTTCGCACCGCTTGACAGGGTAAAGCTGCACCACGCACTCCCTGAACAATCATCTTCTCGAAAATGGTCAAAATCTGGAGACATTGACTGGTTAAATTAAACCACGCCAGTACAGTCGGTACAACGTTTTTCAAGGCCTAGGATGATCCAAACCAGTCCGTTTCTGATTGAGATAATTGCATGTCTGACTGATAATCGTAATATACGTCTGAAGCTTTTCCTAGGGCTTGGATAATTCAAAGATAGGTTGTGGTAGACGGAGATCCTTATCGGAATTAAACCGGGAATCAGCATTAACGGAGCATTAAATCGTCGAATGCATGGAGATATGTATTATAGAGTTCGGGGATTAGTGTGGAGATGGCCACACCTGTATTGCGTGTACTTGGTATTACCAATGGCAATCGGCAATCGCCAATAGCAGGTTACAAATGACCTCTCTACTGCCTGCTTGTTCATTCGTTGCTTGTAAGCTATTTATCCATTTAGCGGCGAAAACTCCGAATGTATGAATCTACCGAGACTTCCAGTTTCGTCTCCGTAAAGCTTTGAACTTGCCCCTTGGTATTCGGACGGAAACAGTTGGTTTTACAAGTTGAAAATAGTACCAACTTTTCCGCGCTGTTGTAAAGTACCAATTGAAGATCAGTACATCATCTATTACGTTAAAGTGGTCGTTGAGTGTGCTATGTTATCGTTTCAAATTCAACTTTAAGAAGCTCCGGTGCAATACCGTGAGTACTGTCATGGTTCAACTACATGCTTCAAGGACGTCGTAGCACCGCACTTAAGGATTCCAAATATCCAGCTACTCGTACATTAGCAGAGGATAATGAGCTCATCAACAAAAACTGTGCAGTTATGTTGGATTGTAGGATATGCTAAGGTAGAGCTACCATAGTGGTGTCCGAAGAGGTACTAGGTAAAAGCTACATTAATGTAACACTTTGGTCAAATCATGATAAGATAAGGCAAATAAAACGTAATTGGCCACCGTATAGCTGAAATGTATTTAGTCATAGAGATCTACTCTGTGACGAGCGAGCGTGAACTTTAATTTAATGCCCAAGCCAGGAGACTGAACATTGTCTTAACCTCACAAATAGTGTGGCCATAAAAATCTCTTACCGTCACTAACCCAGCCCATCAGAGATCTAACACTACTACATTCCTTCAGGCAACTAGTTTAAGATCAAAAACAATCCGAAAAATGAGACAACTCCTTTTTATAGCTCCGAAAGCTTTTCTGGCTACTTAAGTTCCTGAAATCCCTGAAAAATATCAACTCCAGTATTAATTGACAAACATGAAGGCATCTGGCGCCATTATTTTGACTTCTGTGCTTTCAGTGGCTTGCGCTACGGATCTTAGTTCCATGGTTGACCAGCTCACGAAAAACACCCAGCTCCAGGCGTTGGTTAGCCAGTACAACACTGCTACCGGTAAAGACCAGTCGGAGATTTTCCAGCACATTTTGACCGTTGCTAACAGTGTAGTGCCTGGTGCAGGGCAACTCATCTCTGAAGCCGGTAGTGAGGTTACGGGAGAAATGGTACAGGACACTGCAGTCGCAACTGACGACTCCTCGCCAACTAGCCTGTCTACTGATGCGGGCAAGGCGACTCAGACAGAAGGAATTGCTTCCGCGGCGGTCGAGACTGCACCAATCGGTTCCGCTTCTGCCGGTGACTTGAGCAATGGCACCGACGCTGCAACTATGTCCGCTTCTCAGGACAATGAGAATGCCGCGCGCCAGTATACTGTGCCGGTCGTAGGAGCTATTATTGCAGGAATTGGTCTCCTGATGCTGTAAATCGAATATTTCACCTCTCGATAAGGTCCATATTTCTGATATAAGATATGTTGCTTGGTTAAAAGCTTGAAGAACTATTAATCCTCGCTTTCAGTGTAGTCTCTTTTGAGGAAGTCAATCTCGGCCTGGGCAACGTCGAATGTCATTGGTGCTCTCCTTGGGGTGACAAAGTTTTTGAAGGCGGATATCATTTGCTTTCCACAGACCTCTTCCGACAGACCACCATAACCAGTACCCAGTCCGGGAAGAAGAATTGTCTTTATTTGTCTGTTTCCTGGGTGCCTGTTATTTGCTCGCACGGCCCTGAACATATTCCACATGCAATTATAAACGAGCGGACTGTCCTTGGGGAGCTGTTGTGGGAGCTGCATAGTAGGGACGTGGATTAATTGCGGGACCGAGCGACTGTTTCCAATAATCTCAAGCTGTTTATTCATATCGACCACCATTGCGCTCTCTGGTGGATGATATCCATGGCACTCTTCGTGGAGTTTGGTCTGGAGACCGTACTCAATGTCCTCGACAGTCGAAGCAGCTGTATAGTCCAGGCCGCAGTAGTACTGCACAATTACCTTATCGAACCCGCCATTGAGAAACCCGTATGAGTTACCCGGAGACACGATGGTATCGACGTTGTGCTCCCGCATAACGTCGGAGAACGTCTTTGTGGGGTCATAGTTGATGACGTCGAAATCAAACTCGTTCCGGGGAGCACTTTGACAAAAGCGATGGAGGTATCGGACTACCACCTTTTCAAGCATCTGCTGCCTTGTATATAGCAAGACTTTTACCATTTGTACTCATTAAAGGGAACACAATGTTACCGCGAGGGTTACTACCGGTATATCTGGAGTGACTTCGGTCTCCCAACATGACTACTGTACTGAGTGAGGTATTACCGTATTAAACTCGATCACTGTATTGAATATTTATAATAGTTAATTAACCCTGTCTAGAGGGTGGAATAGATCAATTGATCTCCCTATTCCATGGTTACGAGAATAGCCTACAATTTTACCAGTGTTACTGTTGATTAACTACAGTATTGGCAAGTTCCTACTAAAAAGCACCCCTAGATTGCACGAAAATGCAAGTTATTAATTCGTTCGTTTATTATCCAACTCCATAAAATAAATAGCTTCTAAATTTAGGCCGCCGAGATATACAACACTAACCAATTAGCAACGTACTAAATAGCCAGACATGTCAACTTACCATTGTTGCCTCGGATAAACACATCTCCGTAGTCGTTCTTCATCTGCTTCTCAAAGTACTCCTTGGTGCTTTCTAGGGCAATGTTCATATATCCGTCCACAGACTGGAGCTTGCCTACAAAATCCAGGTTAGCATTTTACCTTGCTTCTTCAGTATGACACACTTACCATGGTACTCGAGGCCAGAATTTAGCTTCACAACTACGCTATTGCCAATAATTTCACTGAGAAACTCGGACGAGGCATCTGGCTTGGTGGCCTCAGCAGCCTCCGGCTTATCCTGGTACTCTACAGCTTTCTTCTCCTCCTCAGACGCCATTATTGTCGAACTCAACTCGATGCTGCTACTCTCGTCTTCGTGTGGTTGTCGCACCTCCCAAAATCTCGCGCGGCGTGCGCGGGTGCCGGGCCCGGCGAAATTTTTATCGGCCTGGTTTATCAGTGAAAAATTAAAATCAACTCGAAAAGCGGTGATATAACCTGAAAGCTGCGATATCATGGTCAAGAAGAAGGTTGATTCGCGGATCAGGAATCTGATTGAGAACGGGGTGCAGACGAACCAGCGGTCGTTCTTCATCGTTGTCGGCGACAATGCGAAGAACCAACTGCCAAACCTGCATCTGCTGCTCAACAGTGCCTCGTCCAACAAGCTCAACAAGAACATCCTATGGGCGTACAAGAACAAGCTCGTCGGGTTTACGTCACACCGGAAGAAGCGTGAGACCAAGATGAGGAAGGAGATCAAGCAGGGCAAGCGGGAGGTCGGCCAGCAGGACCCGTTTGAGCTCTTCATTGGCACACAGAACATCCGATACGTCTACTACAAGGAGACGGAGAAGATCCTAGGTAACACGTACGGCATGCTTATTCTGCAGGACTTTGAAGCGATCACTCCGAATATCCTGGCGCGAACAATCGAAACTGTAGAGGGCGGTGGTCTGGTCGTTCTCATGCTGAAGTCGATGACCTCCCTCAAGCAGCTGTATACTATGTCTATGGATGTATACTCGCGGTACCGAACTGAGGCGCATACTGATGTTGTGGCTCGGTTTAATGAGCGATTTTTGTTGTCTCTGCAGAGCCTCAATAAGAATTCGCTGATTATCGACGATGAGATGAATGTCTTGCCAGCCCTCGGAGAGCGAGATATCGAGCGATTGCCTCCGCCAGAGGACAGTGACGTGGAATCCGCTAAGCAGATGGAGCTACGCGGCATTAAGGATGCTTTGGAAGGCGTAGAACCTGCTCAGTCGCTGGTTAACCTTGCCAAGACGACCGACCAGGCCAAGGCCATTCTTCAGTTCATCGACTCCATCGCCGAGAAAACGCTGCGTAACACCGTTGCATTGACTGCCGGCCGAGGTCGAGGTAAGTCTGCGGCCCTGGGTCTGGCCATTGCGGCTGCCGTGGCCCACGGGTACTCTAACATCTTTATCACGTCACCGAGCCCGGAGAACTTGAATACCCTCTTTGAGTTCATTTTCAAGGGCTTCGATGCGCTTGGTTACGTCGACCACATGGACTATGACATACTCAAGTCGACCAACCCGGCCTTCAACGACGCCATTGTGCGAGTCAACGTCTTCAAGTCCCATCGACAGACGATTCAGTACATCCAGCCCTCTGATGCCCACGTGTTGGGCCAGGCCGAGCTCGTAGTAATCGATGAGGCTGCAGCCATCCCGCTGCCTCTTGTCAAGAAGTTGCTTGGCCCGTATCTCGTGTTCATGGCCTCCACCATCAACGGTTACGAGGGCACCGGTCGCTCCCTCTCGCTCAAGCTCATCCAGCAGCTTAAGAGCGAGTCGGGCGCCCCATCCAAGGAGGGCATCGCGCGACGCAGCCTCAAGGAGGTCTCGCTGGACGAGCCTATTCGATATGCGCCGGGCGATCCACTGGAGCAGTGGCTCAACAGCTTACTGTGTCTCGACGCTACTGTCAACTCGCCAAAGCTCATCAGCCAGGGTCTGCCTGACCCGTCCCAGTGCAGCCTGTACTATGTCAACCGCGATGCTCTGTTCTCCTACCACAGCGTGCCAGAGCGATTCCTGCATAAGCTCATGGCGCTTTACGTCGCTTCCCACTACAAGAACTCTCCAAACGACCTGCAGCTTATGAGCGATGCTCCAGCGCACCATCTTTTTGTCCTGCTCAAGGACAATGACGGTTCGAAGGACAACCGAATGCCAGAGCCGCTGTGTGTCATCCAGGTTGCCCTTGAAGGTCAGATCTCCAAAGCCTCGGTGCTGTCCAGTCTGGGCCGGGGCGTGCGGGCTGGCGGCGACCTTATCCCATGGGTTGTTTCCCAGCAGTTCCAGGACAGCGAGTTTGCCGGCTTGTCTGGTGCGCGAGTGGTCCGAATTGCCACCAGCCCAGAGTACATGGGTATGGGCTATGGTACGCGAGCGCTGAAGCTGCTCCAAGACTACTACGAGGGCAAATTTACCAGTCTGTCTGAGGATGCCAAGGCGCCAAAGCTTGATATCAACCGGGTAAAGGATAAGGACCTTGAGAACGCTGACTTGCACAGAGACGTTCTCAAGCTGCGAGAAAAGCTGCCTCCTCTGCTTGTGCGGCTCAGCCAGCGCCCACCCGAGTTCCTACACTACCTTGGTGTGTCGTACGGTCTTACTAACGAGTTGTTCAAGTTCTGGAACCGAAGCAAGTTTGCGCCGGTGTACTTGCGTCAGACTGCTAACGACCTTACTGGCGAGCACACCTGTGTCATGCTCAAGGTGCTCGAGGGCCGCGAGGATGCCTGGCTCGGGGCGTTTGCCACCGACTTCCACCGACGATTTCTCCAGCTCCTGTCGTTTGACTTCAACAAGTTCCCTGCCGTCCAGTGCTACAACGTTATCGAGTCTGCCACTCGTCAGGCTGGTATGAAGAAGAGCAAGTTCACCAAGCAGGACCTCGACCGGTTCTTCTCTCCGTTCGATCTCAAGCGGCTCGAATCGTATGGTAACAACTTGGTTGATTACCACGTGGTAATGGATCTGTTGCCAGTTATTGCGCTTCTCTACTTCGGGGGTAAGCTCGATGTCACTCTGAAGCGATTTGAGGACGCGTTCCTATTGGGTGTGTCTCTCCAGAAGAAGTCTCTCGAGACCATGGCTAGTGAACTTGGCGTTAAGGTCGAGCAGGCCCTCCCGGCACTGACTAAGATCTGCAAGCGAATGAGCAAGTACTTCCGAGCGGTCGAGTCTGAGGCGATCAGCGAGACCATGCCAGAGCTGAGGGACATTGAGGTAGAGGAGATGGAGAACAACCGAGTTAAGCTCACCCGGGACGAGGAAGAGGAAGAAGATGTTGAGATGGATGGCGAAGAGGAAGAGGAAGAAGCAGAGGTTAACGAAAAGACTCGGGAGCTCAAAGAGAAGCAGAAAGAGCTCATCAACTCGTTGGACCTTGACAAGTACGCCATTGCCACGGACAACGTTGACGATGCCAGCCTTAAGAAGGCCGCCAAGACGTCGGGCAAGATCAGCATTAAGAGCAATAAGGAGCGAAAGCGCAAGGAGACTGTCGACGACATTCTGCAACAGGAGCTCGGTTCTCGAAGCAAGAAACAGAAGAAGGCCAAAAAATAAATAGATTTGTACATTATTAATGACTAGACTTAATTCGATTCCTACGAAGACTACCCTATTAATTTGGCTACCCAAATACTGAAGAACTGCTGGCTCTAACTGAGTAGGACGCTTGATTCGACTGAATGTTGGGGGTGGTCGGAGTTTACAGGAACGCCGGTCTCCCCTGGCACACATTTTTCGAAACATACCACTTCGGTTCGTTTTTCGTGTCGAAATTAAGTGCAGCAATGCCAGTATTCTCTCAGCTTGTGCAATACGGTCTCAAGGGCCTCCTTGCAAGCCTAGTTCTCGGCTTCTTTGGCGTCATCAAGCCACTGCAGTTTTACGCGCGGTTGACCGTGTACGTGCTCTTGATTGCCGCGTGCGGCCTCTCTGGAGCAGTCATGTCGGCCGTCCTGACGCTTCTTGGCAAACAGGGTCTGTCTCAATGGGCGGTCGCTCGGCTGTTCTACGGCCTGGCCGGTACGATCCTTGGAATCAAGGTGGTTATCAAGAACCCAGAGCGGCTGCAGACGCGGCCGGCGGTGTTCCTTTCCAACCACCAATCTGAGCTAGACATCCTCATCCTCGGGGCCACGTTCCCCCAGTATTGCAGTGTCACTGCCAAGAAGGCGTTGAAGTACTACCCGTTCCTTGGGTGGTTCATGGCGCTCAGTGGCTCAGTGTTCATTGACCGAGGCAACCGAAATGACGCCCTCAAAGCGTTTGAAGGGGCATCCAAGAGGGTCAACCGGGACAAGCAGAGCGTGTTCATGTTCCCAGAGGGCACCCGATCGTACTACGAAACGCCAGGGCTGCTGCCATTCAAGAAGGGTGCCTTCCACTTTGCCGTCCAGGCGGGCGTTCCAGTCGTGCCGTACGTGGCCAGCAACTACTCTGGATTTGTTAACTTTAAGCAACGGAAGTTTGAGGGCGGTGTGATTGAGATTGAGGTCCTGGAGCCCATTGAGACGAAGGGGATGACTCGGGACGACGTTGCTGGGCTCTACGAGAAGACACAGCAGGTCATGGGAGAGGCTGTAGAAAGACTTGGATATGGCGACGCCAAAAAGGACAATTAAATTATAGATATGACTAACGAATAGAATAATGATCTTGATCTACCATACAATAAGAATACCGCCTTCTCTAGCTAAGCAATATTATCCTATTCTCGATTCACTACGACGAAAACAGACTTGAAGGCTCTTTTTGATAATGTGATGTAAATGAACGCAAGCTGTAATCTCTGGGTACTAATAGACAACTACATTGTCACAAATAGCTGTACTGGACGCAAAGATACCGGTCCAAAAAAGGGTGTGCGGATCATTAGTAGGTGGCTTGAGATCTAGTGACCAGCACTAACGACGAGGGAAATCATATCAATGGACCATTTGAGCAACTCTGGAATCGTCGGGTTGGGCACATCTGGCGAGTGTATCTGGAGTTTTGCAGCAGTGGGACCGAGATCTTTCGTCACGTCTTCATCCTCGAATAGATGTTTGTGGGTCTTGATATACGCGGGCCAGACAATGTCGTCAAAATAGCCAGGAGGGTCGACCCAAAACGAATCAACAGTTACGTAGCCGTCTCGCGCTTCCCGTCGTCGTTTGAGGTCCTCGTACTTGCCTCGGATGAAGAGCTTCATATCAAAGCTGTTGGCAAGCGGGCTACCCTTATTGTATAGCATGATGCCGTCCACTAACAGCAGCTTTGCTTTTCTAAGTTCAGGGGCGACCCGACCAACTATTTCATTCAAGTCCTCTTCATTTATTCGAGAGGGGCCCACGGAATTCTGTTCCTCAATGGAAACGAACTTCTCTGGGAGAGTACCGGAAGAGTGGACATGCGCGAGAACTTCCCTCATGTACTCGAGATCGAAAGCCTCTGGGCAGTCCCAGTCCTGGAGGCCATTTCTGTCCACGGGGATTTGGTTGTCCGGATAGTAGAAGTCATCTTGATACAGAATGACCGCGTTCGGGAACACTCTTTTAAGCAACCTAGTGAGCGTCTGCTGAGTTAGTCTGTAACCAAAATGATATAGTTAATATCCTTACACTCTTGCCTGAGCTGGACGGCCCGCTTATGCCTATAATCTTGTCTATCCCTTTTGTCATTTCTATGCTGTAGTTAGGTTCTATGCTCTCTGGTTATGTTCTATAGACTCTAGTTAAATCCAGTGGAGGATATCGGGCCGTATGACCAATGCAATTACCACGGTATTGTACTCGAACGCGCTTCTAACTGTTTGCTGGCATATAGATATCTGTAAGCCGTAGTACACTATAAAAGAACCAAGTTGTCAAAAACTCTTGTTATGTCAACTATAGCATCTCTTTTAATTACCACTATTAATGTTAGTCCGTTACCATGGCAGCAGCGCTGGGGTTAATCAGCCGCATGAGCCGCAGTTAAAACGTAATCATTTAGTCATGCTAAGTAGCCGTATGATCGATACCAAGCATACAGAGATCACTGGGGATTTATAATTCAACTGGACATTTGAGGAAACAGTTCGAGGATAACATGTCAGATCCAATAAACGCTAACCCAGTTGTGCTCAGCGAGGCGGACCTCCCGACCCGTGCTAACGCAGCGTCTCGCAAGAAGACTGAAATAGTGGAAGACGCAGGGCTGTCGAGCCTAAAAACAAGTCCATCGTACATCTACTCGCTCTTCCAATGCGCCGAGTCGCCAGAGTCTGACCGCGAGTCTTCAGATGGAGAGGAAGAGTACGAGGAGCCTATTGACGCACAGGAGATTTATGATTTGATATCGACTATCACTGATCCAGAGCATCCAATTTCGCTGGGCCAATTGGCTGTAGTTAATCTGCCACACATTTATGTCAAGGATTCCGGAGACAAAACAAAAATGGCTGAGGTTTTGGTAGAAATCACTCCTACAATTACTCACTGCAGTCTGGCGACGCTGATTGGGTTAGGCATTCGAGTTCGACTTGAAAGGTGCCTTCCGCCAAGGTTCAGAATTACTATCAACGTTCGTAAGGGTACACACCAGTCGGAAACCCAGGTCAACAAGCAGCTGAATGATAAGGAGCGGGTAGCAGCAGCGTGTGAGAACGAGCAACTGCTCAAGGTCATTTCTGAAATGTTCGCCAACTGCAAATAGTTTTTTGTTACCACCGTATTGTCTTATTGGTGATATAATGATTTACGCATGTACCGTGGTGTACTTTATGATTTAGTATATGACTTCATTCACTTAAATGCATTTCATTCAGTGTCTTTTCCTTGGTTGAATAAGCTATATACCGGTTCATTAAGCTATATACCGGTTCATTCAGATAGATAACGGCCATGAATAGATAGTGCAATCACCCGAAGAATACTCTGTTCAATATCCTATGGACTACCTATTCAAGAACCAGCATATAGTAAGAACTCTAGCTTCATTATTCTAAATTAGCTGTCGTCTACGGATAATTTTAACTAACGATAAGCTTTCGACGCTCGATCCAACAGGCTCTCTTCAAAAAGGAGGGTCCTGGGGAGTCTCCCCAGCTATAGGAGCTTGAGGGGCTGGTCCTCGAATGCCGCCAGTCTATTAGAAAGGACCTTCCAGAGCTGGTCAACAGCAGCCGCCGACAGGATGCTGATGCGGCTCGCCGGACCACCCCAAGTTTTCGAAACCTCCTCCGACTCCACCACAAAAGCGCTCTTTCATTTAGCAACGACAGAGGAAAGATGTCGGAACTAGCAGCCGAGGCTGCGAACGACGACACCGTTGCATTAGATAGCGGCCAGTGTGAGCGCTATGCGATCCCGCCTGGGGTAATCACCTACGTGGACGGCAACGGCGACCAGCAGACCCTGACTATCACAAACTCGGGCCTTTTCATAGTCAACGGATGCACTGAGGGCATAAACCTGGCCCAGGTTGCCGCGATTGAAACGAGGGACCCGTTCTACGGGTCGGTGGCCCCTATAGCATACACTTCGGCGGCGACGACCGTCATGTCCTGGCTGTTACTACTACTGCTGTTCGTGTCGCAGAAGAAGCGGCCGTGGCTTCAGAAGATTGCGACTCTAGGGGTTGCTGTTACGCTGACTGCGTCCCTGGCGGCCATCACGAGTAACCTCGAGGAGCAGTACAATCGCGGGTACCAGGATGCCGACGAGTTGAGGCAGTACGTATATGGGGGCATTGCGTTCCAGATCCTGATGGTCATTTCGAGTGTTGCATTATGGATGGCGCATATCCAGGTGACGCTCAAGCTGTTCCAGACACCCAGAGAAAAGCACATTATATATGCTACAGGCGCAGTGCTGGTCATAACCGATGCCGTTCTCCAGTGCTGCAGCGACTTTGTGCACCCCGTAGACACGTACAGTGAGCGGTTCAGCAATGGCTTATACATTGCGACCCTTGTCGTAGAGCTCGTGATTGTTACCATTTATGCTCTCGCAGTTATTCTGTACACAGTGCGGAAGCGCAAGTATGCATACTCTTGGAGCACATTTCCGGTGGCTACCCTGTCTCTGGCGGCCATGATCTCTCCGCTAGTGTTTAATATTTTGGGCATGGCCAGCTACTGGTTCGCGGCATGGACAGGGTTCGCCAGCCGGGTGTGCAGCGCGGCATCCAATGTTGTAGTATGGGACTGGCTGGACGCCATTGAGCGCCGCCAAAAGGAGGCTCAGCAGAAGGCCTTTATGGGCAAGAAGCTCTCCAAGACAGGAGCGCGGCATTTGGAGGAGGACACTAATGAAGGGACTAGTAGTGGAGGTTCCGGGTCTAACGACAATTGTAACTCCAAGTTCCACGTGTTTCCTCTCTTCCAGCGTCGAAAGTGGATTATTGATAGAGGTGGGTCTGCGAATAGTGGACAGACTACGTATTTGGCTCCAGTTCCGAGTGCCGCTACTACCATTGGAGAGTCTAATAATATCCGGCAGCAGGTCACCCAACCGCCTCCTGCTCCGGCTAGCCCACTTGCTCCCCAGTCAAGCCCGTCAGTGCATTCAACGTCTAGCTCGCTGGGTGACGGTCTTAACCATAACCATCGGTTGGTTAATCCGCTTCAGGTCGCGAAGCTATTTGGCAAGCAAGAGAAGTCGCTTGAGCGGCATGTACATCCTCTGAATTCGCGACGGACTAGAACGACTCCTCAGGAGGAGCTACCGCTCTCGTCCGCCCGTTCCACTCATTCGTCGCATTCAGCTACTCCTTCGACACATAGCCGAGCATCCAGCGTCAATATGTCCGATAATAGGAGGGAGCGGGAAGATGATGATGAGGAGGAGGAGTATACAGTGGTTGCAACTAGTAGCGAGCCGCCACCTGAGTTCTTCCCGCATAGAGGGTTCGAGCCTGGTGACTACTGGGATGACAAGGCGCCCCCGCCGTCTCATCGATTCGATAACGGTTCGTCGTCGTCGTCGTGAGCTTTATTTATTATTTATTTTATTTATTTGCATAGACAGTAATTCTAGTGATTCTGATCGCAAGGTAGGGACTTCTGACGCCTAATTGTGCACCAAAGCTGGATTCTCCTGGCCTAGGCTGCTTATGCTTTAATGTACTGCACCATCGAAGGCGAGACTTTAACTTTGAAAGGAGAAGGTTCATACATGCCCCTAACACATGGCTTCAAGTCTACTCCACAACTCAATCCCAGCGTTCAATATTTTCATTCTCCGCATATGTAACGGCATGATAACATGTTACCGATTTGTTCTCAGAAGTTAAAGTCTGCTTGTATATTTCAGCTCTCTATTGAAAGGCCTATTGTACTACCGGTATTATCACCAATCTATGGTAAGCTATCAATCTACAAAGGATATGATAAACCATTAATATACAAAGGCTATGGTCTATGATAGATAATTAATATAGAAAAGCTATGCAAAGCCTGGTTTCCTGGAACATTATGGCCGGGGAGCGGTGTTCTGCCGCTTGTCGGCAGTCTCTAGAGACAAGTTTAGACCCCCGACTGATACACTTCAGCTGCTTGGATATTCGGAGGACGGTATGGTGCCGCTTGTCGGCAGTCTCCTAGAGGGACCATATTCGGCCCCTCTGGTAGACTTCAACAGGTTGTATAATCTGCTATCATAAGAACCTGGTATGGCTGGTGGCGAGCAGAAAGTGTATACGACCCGGGTGGTTGTCATCCTGGCGACGATGTATGTCGGAGTGTTCTTCGTCGCTCTAGACGGCACCGTGGTGACGAGCTTGCTATCTCACATTGCCTCTGATCTTAAGGAGCTCCAGCGAGTAGAGTGGATCGCGACGGGCTACTTCGTAGCCTGCGCTGCGGTCCAGCCGGTTTATGGCAAGTTGTCGGACATCTACGGGCGCAAGAACGTGCTCGTCTTTTGTAACATAGTGATTGGCCTCGGATGCCTGCTCTGTGGTGTTGCCGTAAACCTCGAGCAGCTTGTGCTTGGCCGGGTCGTCGCAGGTATTGGTGGTGGAGGCGTGCTCTCTGTATCTACTATTGCCCAAAGCGACATGATCCCCTTGCGGTCGCGGGGTATACTCCAGGGGGTTTTTAGCCTCTGCTTTGGCATCGGAGCTGGTCTCGGTGGAGTCGTGGGCGGCTTCATGTCCGAGCGATATGGCTGGCGGAGTGCCTTCAATGTCCAGGTACCGTCCATCCTTGTCTCGGCAGCACTGTTGATGGTGTGTTTCACTCACGATAATGTTAAAAAGCAGGGGCAGACTCCCCTTCTTGGAGAGGAATCCGTGTCCTACGGTACTACTGATTCGTCCAAAGAAGCTCAAGGATTGCTGAACAAAAATCATCTTAGACGAATTGACTTTCTTGGATGCGTTGCACTCGTTTCGAGTCTCCTCTTGCTAATGTTCGCCATTTCCTTAGGCGGGCGACAGCTGCCATGGACGAGTCCAATTGTTTTAGGGCTGCTTAGTGGGGCCGCTGTCGTGGCTGGTCTCTTTGTATATGTTGAGCTCTACGTTGCTAAGGAGCCGGTAATTCCGGTGCAGCTTTTCGCCGATAGAACAGTCATGGCTTCTTCTCTGGCCAACTTCTTCATTGTAATGGCCATTTACGGTGTATTGTTTTTCGTGCCGGTTCGGTTCATCTCAGTTATGGGCATGTCCCCTACCGAGGTTGGCCAACGTCTGTTCAGCAACTTCATTGGCGTCGCTTTGGGGTCATTTTTTGCCGGGTTCTACATGAGCCGGACTGGGCGATACTACTGGTGTGGCGTCGTCTCGTCGGTGATACTCCTAACGGGGGTGTTCATGCTCATCCACTATCGTTTGACCATGCCGGAGAGCATGCAGTACCTGAGTCTTTTGCTCAATGGGTTTGGATATGCGGCCATGCTCACAGTTATGCTGCTGGCACTCATTGCTGCTGTACCACACGAGTTCCAGGCCGGGGCTACTTCTATCCAGTTTTCATTCCGCGGCATTGGATCCACGTTGGGTGTGTCTGTGGCCAGCTCCATTTTCCAGATCAACCTGAGCGAGCAGTTGCACGCGCGGGTAAATGGACCATTAGCCAACGACGTAATTTCCAGGGTCATGAGCTCTGTCGAGGCGATCCGAAGTGTGCCGGACGAATACCAGTCGGCGGTCATTGCGTCCTATGAGTACAGTACACGGATGGTCTTGATCGCGTGCTTTGTTCAGGGCATTATCATGCTTTTTTTTGCGCTTCTTATGAAAGAGCACAAGCTGCATAGCACTATAGAGAGATATTAACTAACCTCAATAACAGCATGATTATTCTTTTAACTTTAACTACACATCGTGGAATTCAATCACACGAGGGGGGTTCGATAGCGGTACGTTCACCACTATGAATTGATATCTTTATTGATACACTCGAATTTTAATCTGTGTCCATATTTATATCGGCTTAGGCTATTTATTGCAAGATTACCGGTAGCACATTAAGGTTTGTTTGGTACCGGCACTGGTATAAGCGGTTTAGGGAGGTGATATGACGGGATATGTAGTTGAGACGCAGCCGACTTTACGGGTTAAACCAATTGAATATCTTGCTACATTAGCTGATACTTTTCAATAGCTAAGCTCTCATACATGAACCAATTGTCAGAGCCCAGACACAATGATTAGAGGTGCAGTGCTACTCCGCGAAGCGGAGCCACGGGAGCTCGAAGGCTGGCCCTCAAATATCAATCAATACAGTTTTATTTGCCACATGAGCGTCTCATGACCACTGTAATCAATCCAATTAACTCCTCTGTCCTGAACCATTCACGGCCTTGGAAGCCATGGTGCGGCTTATCGGTGTTTCAGCCGTGCGAACTTTCTAGACGGTTCTAGGCGGATCGGGCCCAGACCGCCGGGCCATCTATATAAGATAACGCACCTGACCTTTGTGGGCCCATCGTACAACAGTGTCGAAAGAGCGAGATGATGAAGCGAAGTTCAACGATACTTGCACGGAAAGCATTGGCTAGAGGCATTGCCCGCGGGGCATTGCAGCAAGCCCCTTCGGCGGCAGTCCTGAGCCAAGTGCCGAGAGTTTTGGCCGCCCACGGCATCTCATCCCCGCGGACTACCACTCGGGCCTATTCAAACGGACATGGACGAGGCGGGCCCTATAACTTCAACCAGCAGGGTGCACCCATGCAGCCAGAGGACCAGAAGACGGCGCTGGAGACCTACGGAACTGACCTGAGCAAGCTGGCCGAGGACGGCAAGCTTGATCCAGTCATTGGCCGGGATAAGGAGATTCAGCGGACGATCCAGATCCTATCGAGGCGTACCAAGAACAACCCCGCGCTAATTGGTCTGGCCGGTACCGGTAAGACTGCCATCATGGAAGGCTTGGCCCAGCGGATTGCCCGGGGCCAGGTGCCGGAGAGCATGCGCGACAAGCGGGTTATCTCCCTCGACTTGGGGAGTCTTATTTCCGGTGCCAAGTTCCGGGGCGAGTTCGAGGAGCGGCTCAAGTCGGTACTCAAGGAGATCACTGATCAGCACGGCAAGGTTATTTTGTTCATTGACGAATTGCACATTCTGCTGGGGCTGGGTAAGAGCGAAGGAAGCGTAGATGCGTCGAACCTTATCAAGCCGGCATTGGCCCGGGGCCAGCTGCAGTGCTGTGGCGCGACTACTCTGGACGAGTACCGGAAGTACATTGAGAAGGATGCGGCCCTGGCGCGACGGTTCCAGCCGGTCAGGGTCGACGAGCCCACTGTGCAGGATGCAATCAGCATTCTGCGAGGACTGAAGGAGAGATACGAGGTTCACCACGGAGTTCGGATTAGCGACGCGGCGCTGGTGACAGCCGCGGTTTACTCCAACCGGTATATTACCGACCGATACCTGCCTGATAAGGCTATTGATTTGGTGGACGAGGCATGTTCGGCGTTGAGACTCCAGCACGAGTCGAAGCCGGATGCTATCCAAGAACTGGATCGGCAGATCATGACGATCCAGATCGAGCTCGAATCGCTGAAGAAGGAAACTGACCCTATTTCTGTTGAACGGCGAGAGAAGCTTGAAAACGACCTCAGACTCAAGCAGGAGGAAGTGGCGAGGCTTACCAAAGTGTGGGAGGACGAGAAGAAGGAGATTGACGCTGTGAAGCAGGCCAAGCAGGAGCTGGAACAGGCGAAGCTCGAGCTCGAGCAGGCTCAGCGAAACGGTGACTTTGGCCGGGCTTCAGAGCTGCAGTACTCCAAGATCCCTGAGCTGCAGAGCAAGCTGCCCGACGAGAGCTCGGCACGAAACGCCAGTGCTCTGCTCCACGATTCCGTGACTTCGGACGACATTGCGCGGGTCGTTTCGCGAATGACTGGTATCCCAACGCAGTCGCTCATGCGAGGCGAGAAGGATCGGCTGCTGTACATGGAGGACGCTATTAAGCACAGAGTTGTTGGCCAAGACGAGGCAATTAAGGCGGTTGCTGACGCGGTTCACCTCCAGCGAGCGGGTCTTACTAACGAGAAGCGGCCGGTAGGAAGTTTCATGTT
Organism: Blastobotrys vanleenenianus; assembly: GCF_965637985.1. Taxonomy (NCBI): domain Eukaryota; kingdom Fungi; phylum Ascomycota; class Dipodascomycetes; order Dipodascales; family Trichomonascaceae; genus Blastobotrys; species Blastobotrys vanleenenianus. The sequence goes on along the minus strand of NW_027481869.1, from coordinate 52,387 downwards.
CTTGGGCCCGACTGGTACCGGCAAGACTGAACTCACCAAGGCGCTTGCCGAATTCTTGTTTGATGACGAAGGGGCCGTCATTCGATTTGATATGAGCGAGTTCCAAGAGAAGCACTCCGTGTCTCGTCTCATTGGCGCTCCACCAGGCTACGTCGGGTACGAGGAGTCTGGCGAGCTGACTGAAGCAGTGCGACGAAAGCCGTATGCCGTAGTGTTGTTTGACGAAATGGAGAAGGCACATCCCGATGTGTCGAAGCTGCTGTTGCAGGTGCTGGATGAAGGTCAGCTCACGGACGGCCAGGGCCGAAAGGTCGACTTCAAGAACTCGATCATTGTCATGACCAGCAACATTGGCCAGGAGATTCTCATTTCGGATACCGAGCTTGAGAATGAGAGCGGCAAGGTGAGCAAGGAGACCAAGCGGCAGGTTATCGATGCGATGAAGAACTACTATCCGCCGGAGTTTATTAATCGACTCGATGACATTATCGTATTCAATCGGCTCTCCAAGGAGGCACTGCGGGAGATTGTTGACATCAGGCTCAAGGAGGTCCAACACCGGCTTGACAACCGTCGCATCAAACTGGAGGTTGGTGCTGAGGGTAAGGAGTGGCTTGTCCAGCACGGGTACGATCCATTGTATGGTGCTCGGCCGTTGAACAGGCTCATTCAGAAGGAGATGCTCAACCCTCTGGCAATTTTGCTCATCAAAGGACAGGTTAGGCAGAATGAGACTGTCAAGGTCACGGCAAGGGGCGGTAAGCTCATTGTCGAAGCAAATCATGATGAGAACGAGCCGGAGGAGTAATTGTTCTATGGTTAAACCACGATCAGAATGAGTCGGGGATTTGTTTTAAAACTGTTGTAAATATTATTTATTGTTTGTTAGACTCTTCTGTCAATACTATTTGAGATGTGATATCCACGAGTTGTATGCTCTTTGCAGGTATGAAAACTGAGAGTTATAGATGGAGTGATAGCCAATGAGATGTACGATTAAATATGAAAGTTGTTGAGCATAATTGATAGACCGTTTGAAATATCCACCTACATATTAGATGAATTACGAATGGCGGGCATGGTATGCCCTAGTTATGCCGGATGAAGTCCCCTGGGGATGAAGTGGATAAGCGCATTAAGTATAATGTCGTGAAAACGGATAAAACGAAGATAAGGATGTAATTTCCCTGGATAGTGGATGGTTCATAAATCGTAACTATTTACAATACAGATCTAGGAGGAAACCTCTATTTCTCCCCAGGGCCAATTGCAGGGTTCTCCGGCCTCTCTGGAAGAGTCTTGTCCCCAGTATCAATCAACGAAGCATGGGGCAGAGACTGCTGGATCACCTGATCAGCCCACTCATTGTTGGCATCAGGCTGCTTGGAATAAGGCGATCCCAGTCGTTTGGCTCGCGTAGCGTCCATCTTATGTCTCCACAGGATCTCCGCAGGGTCCTGGTCCGGCTCGATCCATTCAAACCCTTCACCACCTTTGGCCCAGTACTCCTTCAACAACGACTCCTGTTCAACCTCGACAGTGGCCATGTTACGCTTCTTGAGGTCTTGTCGCAGCTTGAACGAACACTCATCCTGGTTCTCAGGCAGTGACCGGTTGACATCAGCAATGAGTGATGCCATTCGCATCTCCGCGGCATGCGAGAACCAGTGGGTCGTCACTGTACCCTGCGTCCACTTGAGAATCTCACCGTTACCCGACAGCCGACCACCAAAAGCTAGACCGGCGTAGAGAGATACACTGCTCAGATAAGTGAGGACCATCATATGCACCATCCCGGTAGATTCCCACACGCCTACGAGCCCCGACTGCAGCAGCAACTCAACTCCGCTCAGAATAGTACCCGTACCAACGGCCCAGTATGCCGCATATTTTTGCCACTGTTTTCGCACCATAGCCCTGTACTGTGAAGAGTTAACCGCGGCGTCCATCAGAGCGAACGAGCTTGGAAAGTCGGCGCTGTAGACTGCTCTTCGGAATGGGATCATGGTGACGTCCCGGGGGATGCTCGAGTCAGTTCGTCGCTGGAAGATCTTCATGGCCATAAGAGCCGAATCAGCGCTCGGCGGAGGGTGTGACGCGAAGAACGACTTGAGAATGTCCTGCGACAGCTTTACGTTCTTCGACTCGAGAATCTGCTTCAGCACGCCGCGAACTTCGTCCGACGGGGTCTCGGGCAGCGGAGACGAAGCATCGGAGGACTGCTCATACACATTCTCCAGCTTTGCGCATGCCGACAGCGCGCTCTTGACGTCGCTCTCGGCGACCGGCTCGGCGGAGTTGACGATCTCCTGTTCGACTCGGGACCTCAGCGAAGTCATGTCGAGCGGCTCGGCGCCAAATTCTAGGAAGTACGGTCTGCTGGCATGAAAATGCCTCAGCCCAGCTACGCGCGTAGCCCTCGGAAAGGCGAGTCGAAACATGCTAACCTTTCTCTCTCTTCGTCGCTTTGCGCCGTCTCGTTCAATGCTGAAATTTCACGATAAGTTTCCCGGGATACCGGGATCCCGGCCGGGTAACTTATCTTCACCTACCACTGCTATCGACACGGACCACTGTGAGCATGGCTAGCCATAAAGGCTTGCGATGAGACAAACATGGGGGGCTAGCCCCCCAAACCCCCCGCAGCTCCGCTTTGCGGAGGCGCCTTGAGAATATCTGGTACACGATTGAATATATATATCTACCGCGAAGCGGTTCTATGGGGGATTGGGGGCTGCCCCCCCAAAAAAAGAATACGCCGAAGACGTGTAGCGAAGAGAACATGGAGGGGGAATGGGGGGCGTAGCTCCGCTTTGCGGTGGATGGTGATAAACAGGGTTAGTTAAGTTATGGTAATTGCTGATTAAACTACAAGAGAATGGTCTTGAGGAGGAACTTGCCAAAGTCCGCGCCCATGTGAGGCGCCTCCTCAACATGGGAGACCGAGTTGCCAGCACCCTTGAGCAGCCAGTTGTCGTGGTCATTATGCGTCGGCAGCTCGCTTTTTGGTCTGCCTCGACGGTCAATGATAGTCGTACCCTTGGTGAGATGACCAGCGGTCTCAACTCTGATATCATTGCCTCGAGACACAGTCCAGCCCTTGCTCTCAGAGCCAAAGGCGTACCACACAGTGAGTGCATCGTGCGGGTTCAGCAGAGGCAGACCGGCGAACGCGACGTTGTTGGCGAACGCCTTCTTGAGCCACACGCACATCCACTGCGCCAGAGGCGAGTCGGAGCTAGCGGCGAGGGCGGTATCGAAGTCCTCCTGCGCGAGCCACACCTTGTGGGTGACGTCGAGCGGGAAAAGCGTCAGGTCCAGCGGCTTGGCGAAGTTGTAAAGCACTTCAGGCGACCCTGGCGGCAGGGTGTACTTGGGCTGTGGGCACGTCAGGGCGTAGATTCGCGCCGATGCAGTCGGGTCTGCATAGACGTTGAACTCGGCGGTCGGTGTGCAGTTGCCGGCCTCGAAGAGGGCACCGCCCATGACTAGCACCTGCTTGACCCGGGCAAACGTCTCCGGTTCGGTCTGCGCCGCCATGGCGATGTTCTGGAGCGGACCAATGGCTGCGATGGTGACAGTGTTTGGTTCCTCTTCTCTGAGCACCTCGAGGATGTCGAGATAGCTTGGCTGCCGCGACGCAATGAACCCGAGATCGGGTACGTCGACCCGGACCGGATCGGTCTCGTCGGCCCGCCTGAACAGCGAGATATACTTGTTGTCGGCAGTGAAATGCGGTGCGAGCTCGTGCACGTTGCCCAGGCCGTCGGCGCCGTGGAAGTCGGTGGCATCGAGCTGATCCCCGTTGAGCGCCGTGCTCATACCGACGCTGACGATGGGCTTCTGGCCGGCCCAGGGAACGGGCTTCCCGGTCCTTTCGCGATGTTCCCGCTCGTGTCGCAGTACGTGGAACATGGAGACAGTGTTTCGCAGCGAGTTGACGGTATCGCAGTTGCCAAACACCAGCGAGATGAGCTTGAGATCCACGTTTGGCGTGTTCAGCGCCAGCAGGAATGCAGTCACATCGTCAACCTACTTTGTTAGTTCTGATATACACTTTCCTAGATTCACTAGTTTAGTGCCTCCTAGTCTAGCGGATTCTGATGAACTTACGCCTGGATCAGAGTCGATGATGAGCTTGACGGTTGTATCCTTAGTCATTTTTATCGGTCCGGGATTTGAAAAATTTCGGTATTAACTCGAGTAAGTACGAGTAGAAGGTTAAATAAAAGGGGGATGGTTGAACCAAGTCCGAATACTTTAATCCTCGAAGACAATATGGTGACCTTTTATAGATGGATTGTAACCCCTCAGTACAGATGGGTGCCCATTAAGTGTGGGATACTGCTGGTCGTCGGAGAAACTTTCAAGACAGCCGTGGATGACGAGCCCTGCAGAAACCGTGGGTGTTAGTGCGGGGGGCAGATTGCACCACGTTTGCAGAAAATATGGGCCATAACCCAGCCTAGATCTGAACATGATACTCCAGTACTGACCTTCCCCCCCCCCCCCCCTCTGGATCTACTAGAGTCCTGGATAATTGGATTCAACAGCCTATAGCTTCTTCCAACGGTTGGTTGGGTCTAGTGTCGGAAGAAGAGGTCCGACCCGTCTCTAGCGCGGCACCCATCACCATCGGCGACCTGCATCCACGGCTATGCCGTCGGAACGTCAAAGCGGGGCCCCAGAGAATGAGTCCTCGATGCTGCGAACCGTTGGAACTACACGCTGTTCGTCAAGGCACCTTCTAGACTGCAAGTGTGGAGAGTTGCATATAGAGCGACGCTTTGCGCCGGAGCTGTATTTGTACATGTAATATCGACAATATTCTTAAGCGGGGTTGCTACATCTATGGTAATCGTGGGTAATTATGGGTAGTTATGGGCAGATATGGTGGTAGAAGTACTGGGCGGGCACGGGCGAATAGGCATATCCTTGGCTGCTCGGCTTGAGAACACCTGCATAACCGCTGGAGGGGCCAATTTCTCCGGGTGGCTCGTTGGGCCAATGATCGCTTTTGCATGACCTTGGGCTCTCTTGGCCTTCAGTCTCTGGAGAAGCTACTGGGGAGGGGGAATTGGTGGAGCTGCCCTCCGCTGTCTCCTCCTCGCCGAGACTTTCGTCATCACTGGAACTAAATTGGGCGTTTTCGGGGATGTAATGACAGTAATCAATGCTGCTGTAATTCGCGTCATGCGGGGCCAGCTGTCTTGTACTGGAGCTCAGCTCGTTTGCCATGCCTTGGGTGGTCGCGAACTCTTGCAAACTCATGATATACCGACGTTAATATGTTATACCAAATTTGATGTGACAAACAATCCATTGTATTTATACTCTCGAAAACTGTTTTAAGCTGCAAGAAGGTTTTTACTCCTACAAGTATAATATAGCCTCGCGGAAAAGACACTATCAATACACATAAAAGAAACATAGTTGGTATGAAGCGATCTTCCCCTCGCATCAATTGCTAGCAGATTCCTGAGTCACCAATATAAACAGGGCCATTGAGCACTTTCTGGCGGTACGCTTCTATCCTCCTTGTTAGTAATGTCCACGCGAAGATATAGCATATGTTGTATAACCTGCAGCACTCGTCTTCTTGCACAGTTCTGACCACAGTTTACACCAAAAATTTCAAAACATTGAGACACAGTATACTCCTGGTTCTTGATTCACCAAGAGTACACATTGAGCAAGCCTAACGTTACAGGTTGGAAGTTTGAACGAAAACGCTGTTGTGTTATTACCATCAACCAAGGTACAGGAGCCTAGGGGAATACACTCCATTCCTAGTACAAATGGGGGCACCAATCCCCCCCAAACTCCCAGGACTCTGCTTCGGAGATGGCCCAATTGGCTTTAACTATGGAGGTAAAATCTCCGCGAAGCGGAGCTACGGGGGTTTGGGGGCTGGCCCCCTAGTCAATTGACCACATGGGAAAATTCACCAAGAGCTAAAAAACTTGTAAGGGCAAGGGGGGGCAAACATATTAGTATTACTGGCTATATGAAAACGAGGGACTATGAATTGTAGGATATCATGTTCTTTTTTTTCATCATTTGTGCTTTGAATAAAAAAATGCCAAACAATGTAAACAGGGCAAAAAACAATAAAAAAAGTGAGAAATAATCAAAAAAAAAAAACCAAAAACGAATGGCATGCGCTGTTTATCGGGCAAACGGGTTGAGCGTTCGAACAGTTAGACACGGAATAGACTTGCCCACTTCGGCTCGGAGCAGAATTGGAACATGCTGGAGTACCCGTATCTCCTGGACTCGGTTCTCTTTTTCCGTGCGCGTAATGAGACCCTCAAGATACGACTCAAGAGTGGCGGCGCCCTGAGAATCAGACACAGCGCATGACGAGGCGTTCATGCTCAGCTTCTCAATTGCCTCGGCAATGGCCTTGTCCTTATTCTGGATGGCAATGAGCTCGGCCGTGCTCTTCTGGTACTTGGAGTTGGCTGCAGCCTGGAGTGCTCTGCCTCCCTTCTCATCTGCAGGAACGAACGTGGCAGAGTCTTTGCCCTGCTCCCAGAACAACTCCAGCAGCTTCTCTTTCTTGTGGAACTCGGCCTTGACGAGCGGCAGTTGATCGCCGTGCACTCGCTTCTCGATGCCAAGCTCGGGGATCAGCACATCAAACGCAGACTCGTACACCTGAATAACGACCGCCTTTCGCAGAATATGGCTCTCGCCAACGGCCCTATTAAGCACCTGGCATAAGTACAAGTGCATAGACTGTTCCTGGGCGTTCTTCGCCGCATCCTTCTTGAAGTTACAGTAGTCAGCAGCGCTGGAGAGCGAGTCAATATCCTCGGTGTACTCGGCACCAGTAATAATAGACTTGAGCTGTCGCTGGACAATGACATCAGCATATCGTCGCAGCGGCGCGTTGAAGTGCGTATAAAGGGGAGTGTTCAAGTAGTAATGCCCGTAGTTTGCGTCAGGGTCGTAGCTAGCCTTGCCCGGAACAAAGTACTTGGCCCGCAGCAGGCACTTGCAGAAAAGCGTCTCGAGCGCTTTTCGCACGGTATCGTCCTTGATCTTGAAGAAGCTTCGCTGGATAGCCTCGCTCGAAGAGGTGTCAATCTCAAGGTTGAGTCCCCGGATGGTGTCCGAGAATGACTCGAGCCGCTGTAGTATGGGCTCGGCTTGTCTTCGCAGGAATGCAACGTCGCCCAGCTTGGCGTGCAATTTCTGAGCAACGGCGCTGTTCACCTTGATATTGATCTCGTCGACAAGCTGCTGGGCCGCCTTGCCATCGAAAATGTTCGGGGTTACAGCGACATTCTCGTCGTCAACCTGGTTCAGCAGAGCAAGAATGGGCGTCACAGAATCGCTGTCCAAGTGGAATCGCTGCTGCCGGAACTTATTGGCAATCTTTTGCAACGTCTCAATAGTGTCACCAACCTCAGGAGAAAGAGATTCTTTGCCACTGAGAGCCTGGTCAACGGCGTTGTAGTGAAGCACGGCAGATGGATTGATGTAGCCGAGCTTGAAGGTGCAATCGGTAACTTCAAAGGTCTTAGCATCGATCTCAAACACAACAGACACAGTCGGCGAAGTCTTGCCAGCCTCAAACCCGACGCGCTTGTTGAAGCTGGCCGGAAAGATGTTGATGTCCTTCTGCATGAGGAATACAGACGATGCCCGCTTCTTGGCTTCCCGGTCGAGCGGCGAGTTCATAGCCACTGACTGGGTAACATCGGCAATGTGGACACCAAGCTCAAAAGTCGTCTCATCGAGCTTACGGACGTGCACGGCTTCATCGAAAAGCACATCGTTAGGCGTCAGCGCCACGACATTGTGCACGGTGAAATCACTTCGGATAGCCTTGTCATCATCAGTGAGCAGGGAGCTCTCATCGGGGATAGTCCGCAGCACCGACTCGGGGAACGCGTCGGCGTTGAAGTTATTGTCCCGCAGAATGGCCTCAATTTCAACGTCCAGGTCGTTGCTCGGACCCAGCTCCTCGACAAGGGTACCAAACGGATGCAGGGAAGTGATAGGCCATCGCTTGATGGATGCAATGAAAATTTTGTCAGCGTACTTCTGGTGGTTCTCGACAAAGTCCTTAGGCGCCTGCTCGGTAGGAATGGCAATGAGCGGCACGCGTTTGTCGGTTGGCTTGAACCACACAATCTTGGGCCTGTCAATCGGCCGCTCAGGCTCGCCCTTCTCCCGGCGTTCGGCGTCCTGCTTGTCCTTCGTCGCCTGGGACGACGGTCGCAGGAGGCCAAGCGTACCGCTGAACATCTGTCCTGGCACACGTTCAATGACGGCGACGACGTGGCCGGCATAGAGCGGCTTGGCTGCGTCGGAGAGCTCCTCCTCTTCGACCAGAAGAAGCGTCTGGCCCTCAACTTCGACATCGTCGTTCTTCTTCTGGGTTGGCCGCTGTTTCAGCGAGCCCTTCCGTCGCAGACCGTCTCCAGCGCCGCCACCACTTGTTGGAGCCTCGTTGGACGTAGTAACAGAGCTGCCTTCCTCCTCAATGTTGGCAGAACCGCTTTGTTGTGGCGTCTGGTGGCTGTAGGCGGCGTCCTTTCGCTTCTTCTTCTCCTCCTTCTCCTTCTTGGAGCCCCACACCTCGTCGACCTCGAGCAATTCGATGGCCACAAGGTCTCCCTCCAGCGCTCGATTTCGGTCCTTGGAGCCGCAAATGAAGATGTCGGCGTCGAGGAGACCGTTGGTCGAGACGTATGCATCGGATCGGTTCTTTCGATTGACTCTTAGCACACCGGCGACGAGCCGGCCCTCATTGAGAAGCCCCGGAAGTGATGCCTGCGGTAAGTAGGGCGCAAACAGACTCTTTCGCGCCTGGCCGCCGCCCTGATTGGGGCCGGCCGCAGTGTTCTGATAGAACGCCGCCATGCTCGAGATGGACGAATTGTACGAACCTCTCGGCCGGTGTCCTGGGATGAATGGCTGCGACGGCGACGCTGAGAGCAGGTCGCTGCTGCCTGGCGAGGCGGCCGCGGCGTTAAATGCCTGCTGCTGGCGCCAATTGCCCTCCATGTTGCGCGAGCCGGTCCTCTGGTGGCCCGCCAGCGAGTGACGCCTGTCCAAAGGCTCCTGGGCCTCGCTGGCCGGTGGAAACTGGAAGTTTCGCTGCGGCGAGCCGGTGCGGTTGTTGTTGTTGTTGCTGTTGTTGTTGTAGAATTTGTTACCCGAGCCGTACTGCACCGACTGGGACCGTCCGTGGCCCTTGAACCGTGGCGAAGTCGACGAGCCGCTGGCGATGGGGCTATCGGGTGGGAACTTGAAAGTAGGGATCTGCTTTCCTAGCGGCGGCGAGCCACCAGTTTTGGCGGTCTGCTGCGGCGTTGTAGAAGTCCCAGCCGCAGAGGGTGCGGCGGCAGCAGCGGACGCCGCATGCGGCGGCTCAGCAGCAGTAGTGGTTGTAGCGTCTCCCTGGCGCTTGGCCTGCGCCAGCGCGGCGGCCTTTTTGGCCTCGGAGAGCGCCAGCGAGTGGCGGCGTGTGTGGCCGTAGGCAGATCGCTCCGATCCCGTGCCTGGCGACGCGGCGGCGTTGGTGTACGCGACACCGCCTCCGCCGCCTACACCCGCGCCCGCGCCGGCCATGGAAGACTGGGCCCGGCGGTGGTGGTAGAGCGACGGCGGTGGGGTTTGCCCAAACTGGCCAAATGGTGCGGCGCCCGCGGGGGGCGGTGCGGCGGCTGCGGCGTAGGAAGGCGGCTGCAAGGTCGGTGGCGGCATAAGGGATCCGCCAGGTCCCGCCGTGGGCGGTGGCAACAGCCCTGCCTGGGCGAATTGATGGTGCTGCGCCAGGATCTGCTGCTGCTGGGCCTGAAGCATTTCAATCTGCTGCTGTAGCGCCAGCTGTTCAACTGTTCCATAACGTTAGTCCTTTTAAGCTCTAACTTCTTCCTCCCTCCCCCTGGAGTTTAACTTACCCATCAACGGAGTCAATTCAGACGGAGATCGCCTGTGTGCGATGTGCAGGTTGCGGGTGCCCCTGCCTCTCTGTCCACCGGTGGTTGGTGGACTCTTGTTGCTCTTGGAGCCGGACGGATTCATGATAAAGCAAACAAACGGAAATTAAAAAAAAAGATAAGCAAATAAACAAAATATCAGCAAGAATTAGAGCAATGCAATGGCCATTCGGTCCAATCGGCTACGATCTCACCGTATCACAAAGGAAGGTATCGAAAAAGATGCGCAAAGGAATGGAGAGGAGGATTACGATTTAAAACCTTAAAAAGGATCGAATAAACACAACACAAAAGGATCGGTACACAATTACTCCTTCTCGCGCTCTTTCTCTCCGGTTCCTGCCTAAACGATGCCTAGCTGGTTGCCAATGTAATGTTGCCTACGCGGTATACGGTGGTGGTTCGTTGTTTCTGTGTGATAAAAGCAGGGAGGGAGCGATTTTGGGGGGGGAGACAGAGAGGGGTGTTTCTCTCTCCGCGGGTCCCGCGCACCACACACAACCACTCCACATCGCACATCGCACATACATACAATACGAGAAGGGGCAATATACGATATTGTGATGCCACAGAGAGTAAGAGAGCTCCTAGTCTACTTGGCAGGCTGGCTCTCCAAACACACCGTGGCTTCGCGGAGGAATACTGATATAAGTCACGCTATAGTTCTGGTAGCTGTCGTTTAGTGTACTATAATACTCTCCGCGTAGCGGAGCCCCAGGGGGGGGGGGGGGGGCGTTGGGTTGGGTAGTGGCACCCCCAATTACACTAATGAGTGGGTATTCGTGGGTCAGCTTTAGAGCTCCCGTAGTTCCGCTACGTAGATGGCATTAAGATAAGTGGAGACAACTATGGCTGTGGTGACATATGATATAGACTAGTAGTATGTTTCGAATAGAACTCTCCGCTCCATCTACTTGGTGTAATTGGGGGGCTTGCCCCCCAAACCCCCCGTGGCTCCGCTGCGCGGAGGACTTTTACGTGGTCACTGTTATTCCTATATGATACAGCCGAACAAACCCTCCGCGTAGCGGACCCTGGGGGGGGACCAATTATACTAGAGAGGTAATTCGAGAGCCTGAGCTCCCCTAGCTTCATTTCGCGGAGTCAATTGTTCCCTATCGCCAGATATTTCCACACAGCCGAACCCCAGGGGGTTAGTCCCTCCCCCCCCTCCCCAATTACACTGGGGTAGGTAGTACAGTGGAGAGGGTATTTGGAATGTATTTGGGGAGAGGTGGCATTTCCCGATTGGGCAAAGTGGACCAAGTAAGTGGTCGATTGGCCAGTTTGTACTCGATCGGGGAGGATGCATCGCAAAAGCCGACAATTGGCGATTGGCGGAACGCGCGTGGCGTACCTCGACTTCAACGCAAAGCTGAAGGAACGCGAGGCCCAGATCCCGAGTTGTTCCATGGAACCGGGTTCGGTGCCGGGCTCTCGGCGCGGAAGCCGACACTCCCCGCCAGTGCCAGCAGCTGTAGCTGTACTACCTGAAGGGGGGGGGGGGGGGGGCGTATCCCGTTTAACGGGGAATATGCACAGGAATCTACATACATATGGTACATGCGTAGTGTAGAAGTGCTGTAGGCTTTGTAGATCTACGTGTATTGTGTACTGTACATACGTAGGGTAGAAGTGCTGTATATGTACATAGGCCTGTCGAGTGCGGCTCAGTGATTGTCGATCCGCTCTAGATTTTCCGTGGTACTGTAGTGCATGCCTAAAGCAAGGGTCACGCAAGAAGGGTCCCTCATTTTGAGTAGAGGGGGAATACAATCCTACCGTTATTTGGGGGAGTCCTGCTATAGTCGCAGAGGAGATATTGATAACGCACAGTCCAAACTGAGTTGTCCCTATTATTAGGCACACTGTCCAGATGTATTGAGTAAACTGTGTTACAGGTATTCGAGGGTACAACAAACTCTCCGCGTAGCGGAGCCACAGGGGGGTTTGGGGGGACCAGTCCCCCCAATTACACAAGAGAGTGGGTATCTCATAGCTCCTCGTGGAGTGTATCGCGTGAGATATATCACATTGTCGAGTTTATGATTCTCCATTAGTAATAGGGACGGTTGAAATGGCGCCATGTTTTTAAGGTTAAACGGTGGATAGCGAGCCGCATCTGAAGCGGCTTTACCCGAAAAGAGTGCAATACGCGGGTACGGCGCCCCAAGGATCGTACCCGTTGAGAACCACTCGATCTGCATCAGACCGCCCCGGAATTGGTATGCAAAACGGCTCCACGAACGGCAATGTTCCCCCCCATCTGCTGTTTGTTGGAGGCAGCCACGGCCGCACAAGACGCGGTATGTTTCGGCGGTGTTTAGGTACCCGCTGTCTCGTACAACTGACAAAGCTCCCCGTGTTAAACACAGAGAGGCATCATGAACCTTAAAAGCCCATGTATCAAGGAGACCGTCGCTAATTTCACCACTACAATGGGGTACCCATTGCACTAAGGTTTCCCCATAGCGAGGCTGTGAATAACGCTCAGGGGGAGGGGAGGGTTCCACTGCGTCTATGCAGTCGTCAATCAAAAACGGCCTCTCCATATCTGTTGCATCTACTACGCTACTACTGCTACTACCACTTCAATACTACGTACTTTCCGCTTCTACCACTACTGTACTATACTGTAGTTATTATAGGTATTGCGGCACATTATATGGTGTGGTGGAGGGGCTGCGCGGCAGCCAAGCAAGACCCCGATGTACGACGAACCACTAAAGTAGTGGCAGCATGAGGGGGAATGCGGAGGTGGGCCGTTATTGGCACGCGTACCTGAAAACTCTTAACAAGTGACAGAGGCGACTCAGGGCTAAAGTATATCTGAATTGATTCAGGCAGCTTTCCTCTCCGCCAGTTTTTGTTCTTCCCCAAGGCCAGGCCTGCTATCTTGTCGGTTTCATTCCCCTGTCCAGGTTTATACCCCCCCCCCCCCCCCCGCCCTTCGGGGAGCGCACATTATAAAGACCCCGGCCAACCGTTGAAGCTGCCATAAAACCCGCCTTGCCTCTGGAATTTACTGCCATCCATCACTACAGCACTAAGCTACAGTGCTTCCAGGACGCACCCTTGGCTTTTTTTTCTTATTTCCCTGGCTAAACCAGCACGCCGGTTTTCGGTTTTCGGTTTTCGTCAGCTTCGTGGGTTTCCGGGTTGTTTGCTTTTCCAGGGCTTTGCCGGGATTCCTCTTCCTCTGGAGTGCCACTTTTTCGGCATTTCTGCTGCAGCAGCCTGGTACACTTTTTTTTTTTTTTACTTCGAAAAGCAGCACGAAGCGGTTTACAACCAGACGCACAGTGGTGCCTCCTTCCCGCGTCAGCTCTTTAGTACTGTAGGCCCAGTAGGGCACCAAAAGGGCTAACTGCTGCATTCGGGACGAGATTAACCGTTTTTGTTCTTTTTTCGCCAAACCTGCAGATTAATCCCCTTCTTACTTGTTCACTTGACCCCTTTACGACAATGAGCAGCGACGACAAGACGGGCAAGAAGCCAACGCGGACCGTGTCACGGCGCGCTTGTCTGTCGTGCCGCGAGAAGAAGATCAAGTGCGACGGCATCCAGGTATGCCGCAACTGCGCCCAGCTCAAGATCGAGTGTGTCTTCGTCAAGTCCCACAGAGGAGGGCGCCGGACCCTCAAGAATAAGTCCCAGGCTCAGCCTGCTCCTCCTCCGACCCTGAATAATCACCAGCCTCATCCTCCACAGCTGTCAGGGGGTGGTGGTGGTGTCCTGTCCGAAGTGCACCACCACCATCACCACCACCGCCTGGGGGGGCCGCGAATGGCGGCCACCGTCGTCTCCCACGAGGCTGGAGGCGCTGTCCAGGCCCACCTGCAGCCCCAGCAGCAGCCTCAGCACTATACCCCACCCGTGTCCTCCCAGATGCCGGCCGTCGTAGACATTGGCCCCCTCGTAGACTCCAAACCGCCCCAGTACACCCAATTAATGGCGAGCCCCACGCCGCACATGTCGCTGGAAGAGCGCCTCGCCAGCCTCGAGGCGGTGGTGGCGCGGCTCTCCAAGCAGTCGCCCCAGGTGTTTAGCGAGCCTTGGCTGCCCGAATGGCGGCTCTCTGAGTCGGCGTTTGACACGCTGTTCCTGCCGCACCACCGCATCGCGACCAAACTAGTCGACCTGTACTTTGACACGTTCCATCTGACCTATCCTTTTCTGTACCCGCGCACGCAATTCTTCCGCTACCTCAACCTGCCCACGGACATCGCCTTAGTGTTCGCCATGTTCTCCGTCAGCTGCAAGTTCCTCGACGGGTTCGAGTGGCAGGGAGTGCACTTCCCGGCGTACTACAAGGACCAGAGCTACTGGATCGCGCTCGCCGAGCGGCACATGGACACGCTGTCGGCGACAACGCACGTCAAGACGCTCGTCATATTGGCGCACGCGCTGCATACCCCCGACAGCTTCGCGCACGCCCACCGGTGCGTCGAAGACGCAAAGTCGGTCGTCAAGCTGCACCGCCTCGGCGAGCGCCCCGCCACGGCCCGCAAGGGGGATCCTGCCGCAGAGAATGCGGCGCTGCGCGGCTCGACGGCCCAGAAGCTGGAGCGCGAGAGCCTGGTGCGCACGCTGTGGCACGTGTGGACCACCGACCTGTACACGAGCCTGTGGAACTCGTCGGACGAGAAGCACTTCCCCGCCTTCGACTCGGAGATGGCGCTGCCCGTCTCGAACCGGCTCTACCGCAACGCTTTAGACGGGTGGGACCTGCGCGTGCTGCGGTGGTCCGACTTCGAGACCGCCATGCTCAAGGGCCCTGGCTCCGCCGAGGCGCACAGCGCCTTCTACGACATCAACTTCACCATCGCCGCCCAGCAGCTGCTGCTTACGGCGTACAAGCTCTACACCGACTACCACCCGGACCCCATCCCACAGGCGACGCGTGACTCGCTCGAAGGGCGCATCCGCCGCCTCGACGAGATCATCCCGCGCGAGATCGAGATGGACGACAACGGGTGCATCGTCGCGCGGACCCTCATCTACCTTGCCACCATCACGCTCCACACGCCAATGTGCAAGCAGCTCATCTGCTTCGAGCCCAACAACGGCGGTCACCCGGAGCCCACCTTCCGCAAGGGCACTTACTACTCTCTGCGCAACATTGACCACCAGATCGAGCTCCACAACAATAGCGACGCGACAACAAGGCAAGCGTACTCGCTGTGCGTATGGGGCTCGCTCGGGCTGCGCCGCCTGCTCAACGCGCCGCCCAATGGCGATGACGAGGACCAGCTCACGATGCGTCACTGGATACGCATGCCGGACCTATACGCCATAGCGCTAGAGTACGCCCTCAGTTACCTAGGGTCGGAATGCATCATCAGGCATTGTAATAACAGTAGAAGCGCGTACACCGGCGACCAGGGAGACCCGTCCCTCCGCCCCGAGGTGCTCTACCACGACTTCGAGACCTGTATCAAGTTCCTCGACGTCGTTGCCTCGCGCAATACCCATGCCATTAGCCCGAGAGACCGTTCCTACCACATACTCAACCTCATCTCGAACCAGCTTGGGACGCCATAGACCTTTTTAATGACTTACTAATGATTAATTATGATATATTTTTTGCCCCTTAATCTGACATAATGTGATTCGATAAGGCTCAAACACAGTCTCACCACTCCTGCGCGCGGCGGAACCCAGGCCCTGGTCCTTCCAGCTACACTCCAGCTGTTGCTACTAGCCCTCCAAACCCTTCCATCTGTAGCCTCAGAACCCATTGTAATAGGAGCTGCCCCCCTTGTCTATGCGGCTCGTGCGGCTCCTCCACGAAGCGGAGCCTCAGGGGGGTTTGGGGGAGCTGGTCCCCCCAATTACACTAGGTAGAGAGGTTTATGGCGGTGTAGTGCTGCTGTATACCTGAATAGTCAATTGAACATCTAATCGTAATGGGCAGATTTTACTGAAAAATTGTCGACGTTTGTTCTCTCGTCGTAGTAGATGCCGAACTTTGCACTCATCTCTTCCAAACTGGCTCCTCTCGTCTCGATCATTACATAGCGCACAAAAATAAAGGCAAACACACAGATTACGGCATAGATAATGTACAGCCCCCATCTGATGGCGTCGGCAATGACCGGCGACACCTGGCCAACGACGTAGACCGAAAGCCACAGCGACGCCGTGGCCAGCGCATTGCCCTTGGCTCGCATCTTGAGTGGGAAGATCTCAGAAGCATAGGTCCACGAGCCGCACGCCCAGCCAATGTTGAAAAAGCAGTAGAACATGTAAGGGAAGACAATGATTGCGTAGTTTCCCGGGTCCCCTGGAAACTTTTCGGCATGCCATTGCATTACAGCGATACCGATCATGGCACACATCATCCCTACAGTGGCAATCTGGAGCCAGGTCTTTCGGCCCAGGCGGTCAAAGCAGTAAACGGGGATGAAAGAGGTCACGAACAGGACAATTCCAACCCCACCTGTCGCTAGGTTGGCCGTGTTTGGATTGGTGATGCCTCCTTTCTCAAACAGACTAGGAGCGTAGTACAAGATGGAGTTAGTTCCGGTGATCTGCTGGAATACCTGGCACATGCACCCTTGGAATACTACCTTTAGGTAAGGCATCCTGAAGATCTCACCCCAGCTGCTCTTGGACGTCGAAGACTCGAGATCGATCTCCTGCGTGATCATTTCATATTCAATGATAGCCTTGTTGGTGCCGTGGAGCCGAGTGAGCACTTCAAGCGCCTCCTCGCGCCGGTCGTTAATAGCCAGCCAGCGAGGAGACGGAAGAACCCAAAAGTACGACCCTACCCCCAGTGCCAAGGCAAATAGAACTTGCCCAGAAATAGGAATCCTCCACCAGTGTTGAGAGTCGAGATAGTAGAACCCATAATCGACCCAGAACGCTATTAGCTCTCCGAAGCACAGGATCATTTGCTCGATGGCAATGAGCTGGCCTCGGATTTCAGCAGGAGCAATCTCACCGAGATAGAGTGGCACCTCTGCAGAGCATGCTCCAACCCCGACGCCGAGGATAACTCGGCCAATTGTGATCTGAACAACACTGAACGCGGAAGCTTGGATTATAGCGCCAATTATAAACATAATAGACGCATAAGCCATAATACGCTCTCGACCGAGCCGGTCAGAAAAGTTCCCGGAGCAGAATGCTCCTGCCAGGCATCCAATGTCGTAGAGCGAGATAATTGCCCCGGTGACCCACGAATTGGCTGGCTTGAACTGTTCGAGGAACCGCTGGTCGGCTACAATCTGGCCCATTACTCCCTGGTCGTATCCAAAGAGCAGAGCACCAATTGAGGTAAACGCCGCCAGAGAATACATGAGCATCTTGCTCCCGGTCCTCGGGGCATCGCTGTGTCTGATATCGACTTTCTTATTAGATGCTAGATAGGCCAACATTTTGCTTTAGGAACAATGGTCTCCGAACCGTCCATTTATAGTCCATTGGCCCTACTGGATTTAGTACCCGTGCTGCCATTAGTCTTTGATCTACAATTTTAATGAATGTAACCCCACATGCTTCTCCGTCGATGCTACACTCTGTGTACCTACCATTATTTCTGCCGTGTTGTGTGAGTTTTTTTATCCAATCCAATCTTCAGGTTATCTACAACTACTTAGTTCAATCATCGCAATTCTAATTCTATAATCCATCTCTACCAATACGTAGTTTAACAACATTCTATAGGCCATTCTCTTGCATTGTGAATTCTCGTATTGATGGTAAGGCTGCTCGTAGTGTAAATATTTCTTGTGGGGGAACAGCCGTACCCCACGATAGTTTCTATGGGGGCCTAAACGGGGGTGCCTGTCATGGACTATGCTTCGCTTGCCTAGAAGTCAAGCAGCTAGGGAAATGAGCTACCTCCAGTAGGAGAAGAATGCTCCGGTATGCAGAGGGGAGTATTAATGCGCCGAAGTTACCGGGGGATATACGACATACCCCCCGCTCTCGTCTTCGTGGGGAACCCCACCACCACCCCACAGTCACGAAAATGGGTCCTGGGACCCCTGAGATAAAAGGATGGCTTTCCTCACAGAACTGGCCTCATCAAAAAAAGTATGACCGCTAATAAGATGCTAGGCGCCGTTTTCCACGGTAAAAGGACTGTCGAGGTTAAGGAGTTCCCGGTCCCTGAACCACAGGTCGGCCAGGTACTGCTCAAGATGCACGCCAGCTCACTGTGCGGATCTGACCTCCGATGCATGTACCGTGTAGACACCCTCAAGTCTACTGGACCAGATGGCTACAAGGGTGTCATTGGCGGCCATGAGCCGTGCGGCCAGATCGTCAAGCTCGGCCCAAACGTTAACGAAAACGACTGGAAGGTCAACGACCGGGTCGTGGTTTACCATATTCACGGCTGCGGCAATTGCCGAAACTGCCGTGCTGGACAATACATCTCGTGTTCATCAAAGACGGACCGAAGGGCCTACGGCTGGCAACGAGATGGTGGAAACGGCCAGTACATTCTCGCCGATGTCGCTGACCTCGTCAAACTTCAGGAGCCATTGACTTACATCGACGGATCTATGATTGCCTGTGGCCTCAGTACTGCCTATGCCGCGACTCTGCGGGCCCAAATCTCCGGCCGCGACGTTGTGCTCATCACGGGTATGGGTCCAGTAGGCATTGGTGCGGCGCTGCTGGCTGAAAAGGAGGGTGCCACTGTATTTGGTCTTGAGATTGATGCCAAGCGACGAGAGATTGCGCAGGGCTTAGGCATTACTACGTTCTGGACAGATAACGAAGAGGAGATTCTGGCCCGGATTGGCGAGCCGCTTGGACCATCAGTAGTTATTGACTGCTCTGGTAACTCTGGTGCGCGACTCACAGGGCTCAAAGTTGCGCGTGAGTGGGCAAGAATTGTCTTTGTCGGCGAGGGCAACGACCTTCATATTCCGTCTGTTTCGGACATTATCATCCACAAGAGTTTGGCTATCTATGGTTCGTGGGTTTCTTCTATCCAGCAGATGGAGGATTTGGTAGAGAAGTTGGTCCGCTGGGGACTTTCCGCCGAATCGATGGTTACCGATGTATACACTGTCGATCAGGCTGTGGACGCTTATAAGAAGTTTGACTCGGGGCAGACCGGCAAGGTTGTTATTGTCAGCAAGGAAGAGGCAGCGCGATGGAAGGCAAAGTCTACCTAGCCTAGAATATAGATCTTAATTATTTATCTTCCAAAACCAGCAATAAGCTTTTGACAAAGTACTAAAATAGTGCTAAAGCATCACTATCTACTGGTAGTCCAGAGAAAATAGAGCAGTAATTTTGGACCAACCGTTGTTGAATTGGACGAGATTAGTTACTTCTTAAGGCTAGCAAGATTGTCATGCAAATAGCTTGATCGGATTAACAACAGAGCATCAAGTAGCGCGGTAACATCGCAAGCTAATAACACACGTCAATTTATCCGACAATAGTTCCTTCTGGTAGGATGTGACAGTAGGCTGGGTGAGTAAAAACTTGGTAATGTTGATGTAGGATTCGATCCAATCCTGGGATTCGCTGAGTTGATATCTAGGGATTGCCATTATAACATCTGAGATAGAAATCGTCAATTCCAAAAGCTTGCGTACGATACCGCAGCCATGAACAGCGATATCTCTCAGAGACACCGTGCAAATTACACGGTACAGCTTTCGGGCTATCTTCATTGGATAAAATAAAGACATACAACCTGCCCGCTCGTCAAGACTAAGGCGGTATCGTGCCATTGCCACTTTCCAGAAAACTAGCGTCAGCCACTGCTGGGTGATTAGTAAATCCGCCTTTTGCATTGGGCTTAGTTGTAGCCGTTCAACTTCGGCCTCGAGAAGTGAAATCTCGCCCTGCTTCATTTCAATCGCTTCCCAATCGATAGACGTGTTGCGGCGGTTCTGGAATGCATCAATAAGAGACTTTTCTATTAATGCAAATAGTTTTATCAGCTGTATAAATCCATCATGCGCATTAACAGGGATCGATGAGTCTTCACCAGGATAACGCTCCAAAACATTCAATTGGGCCGCCTGGTGGTACTTGATAGCCATCGATCTCTCATGAATAAACAACATCCAATATAAACGCTCATATCTTGGAACCCGGTCGGACTCCAACTTGAGTATCGTTACCATAGTAATTGCCTCGCGTAGATAAAACCATGCCAGGTCAACTTCGTGTATAGAAACAAAGCAACTCGAGAGGAAGACACTAGTCATAATGTTTTCCAAGTTAAGTGAGTCGCGGGAACCAAGAGTTCCACGGAGGGCCAGCGCCTTCTCTAAAAGCTGTCGAACAATCTCTTCATAGTCCTGTTCTCCGGGTTGAAACGGTGCTCGAATACGCGAGAAGGTCATGGCACAGGCAGCACATACCAGGGAGCTCTCCGCACCACTAGCTGTACCGCTGTCCATTTTTGAAATGTGCGACAAAAGCTCTTCCTTTGATATGACTGGGAACACTGGATATATGCTCTCCGCATATTCATCCATAAAGCCCTTATAGAACTCCACTTCTAAGGACTCATTCGATGGCGAGGCATCAGCAGACTGGTCCGCAGAGCTCTTTACATATTCTCTTATGACCTTCCCTCTTTCAATGCCCAGGCGAGAGATTCTACCGATTTGTCGGTACTCACAGCGCAAATTCAGATTTTTGCATTGTTGGCATTCCGGGCGTGCTCTGCTACATTTCACTTTTCGTCGTCTACACGCGTCGCAGGCCCGAGGTGCAAGCTCAGTCATAGGTGTATGAGGAAAGGTTCTCGAAGGAGACCCCTCCCCAGGTGGAGTGAAAGGGATCTGCGACATGCATAGGCCTACCCTGATTTTCCATACGTACAGTGCACTTACCTTGTCTTAGCTGTCCGCATGAATAACATAAAGTGAAATCTAAATGCATGCGCCATCCAGCCTAGCTACGAAATAACTATATGTGTAGATTAAAGCAGTTTATATATAGAGGAGTACGCTAACTATTTTACTTCTGTTAAAAAAATGACTGAACTAACAGCATTCTGACGATCCTTCAGTTGTAGCCGGGTAGGAGATAGCGATCATCAAAGTTTCATTGTTTCATAACGGTTATGCAGCTGGGTGCATAAAACGCCTTGATGAAATGCCACTTTAGATAAGCGTAATGAATATGAATAGCATTGGTTTCGGGTGTCAATTTACATGTCCCAGTGCCATCACGAGCATACGCTGTATACAATTATGCTAAAGGCAGTATGTAACTCTAATAGGCGAGCGGAGCTATGGGCATTCCTACGGATATTCTCAATGAAACTAGTGGCCGTCTCCTTATGAGTTGATAGGCCCAACTTTGGCAGGGAGGCTCATGCTCATGCTACCATAGCTATCAGCAGGTAGACGTTATCGACTGCCGCTCGTGCTCTCAATTGTCATTGCCAAGGTAAATCTTATATGCATGGAGTTTTTGTCTGTTCAAATTGAAATGAACTGCGCATCTTGATGAGTATTTCGAAGAAAGACCTGCCTGGTTGACCCCTCAAATGATTCGTATTCTCTGTTACCACCAGTTTGAAGGGAGTGATAATGCCTGCTCAATCTCGGGCGGCTTATTTCAGGCTGTGTCCCACTTCACTGGACTGGTTTTTCCGTAAGCCGATCGGGAAGCTCAACCGGGTTGCTTCGTGTCGAGGTATAGCGGTTCGGTGAGTGACCGGTGTGGACAGGCTCGGCGAGTGACCGATGTATACAGGCTCGGTGAGTGACCGAAGTGAAACGATTCGGAGAATAGCCGAGCTGCGGAATCGGAACATCGGCGATGAAGCGAAGGAGAACCACACCGGTGGCATGAAAGATAAATTGAGGGAAGTTCCCATGGTTGGAGAAGCAAGCAAATAGACAGTAATGCAGGAACTCACCGGGGACCAAGTCTCTGACCCACAACCAGTAGCTGCGACAGAAAGAATGGATAAGGATCCATTCATCTAACACTTCGAAAATAACATACAGTTGCCATTGATCAGAATACACACTGATCGCGTGGAGAGAGAAGGCACTGTCACATCTTGTCAATTTTCTTTAACGCGTTTTTATATGCCGCAATTCAGTAGTTTTTTTTGGATCCCTCTACATATTATTGTATCCAAGCATCGTTAGCCAGTCCAAATCACGATCTTTTCGTTCCAATTACGGTAACTTGTTTCAGGCATTTAATACTTCACATAATTTTAACTTGGAGTAAACTTAACGACCGGTCTTGGCTCGTTCCCGCCCTTGATATGGAGGGCCCCTCGGTTGTCTAGCTATGGCACATCAGGGGTGATTTAGAGTTTTCCGCTTTGTCACCACATGTACGTGAATCACGCCCTTTTCGTATCATCCATATCTCTGATCAATTACATACTCTCGCCTGAACTTTCAAAGCTGGGTAGTGAATAGCCACGCGTAGTAACGTTTCCCTCATTTTCCAGCTCCTTCAGTCTTGGCTGGGGACCATGAGCCCAATTGCCGTATACAGCCTATTTGGATTATGCAACTTAAAGAGCGAGCATGTTTTGGATTGCGACTTAGTCTGTACTCAGATCCAAAACCACGGAAAAGCAAGAAGGTTTCATTTACATTGTGTACGAAGATACAACAACGTACTACTACGCAATTGCTGTCGGCGTAGAGTTAATCGCATAATAGTGAACGAGCTCGGAACAGCCTCAAGAGCCAAATGGCGGTACCACATACCACCGGAAATGAACCACGTTCCTGTTATGCATGCCGATCCCGGCATCAACTCATTGTGAATCTCATATCAAAGCGTAACGACTTCACATCACCGATATAATCAAGTCGTCAGGGCCAGGCCAAGGGCAGGCATAGGAATCCAGCGTATGGTTCATATTTTAGTCACTAATCTATGACAGCGTAGGGTTATGGCGTTCCTTACCAGGTATTACCGGTACCTCTACTTGTGAGGTTCAGCCTAATAGCGTAGCATTCACCTATATTCGTAATGGTCCTCATGGCATTTTGTTCTTTAAAAATTCAGCACTTTCTGCTACATTGACAAGGGCTGGTGTTGTATTACCCGTAACGATTCAGCGTGAGACCTAATGTTCAAAAGTGGTGATTCCGAGGTATGAGGTGGAGCTTCGATTTCGAAATTGCTGGGAGTTCGACCTGTGGCTGTGTATGCTATTGCCTATAGTGTGCGATCTTTCGGAAATGGTGACAATGGTTTGTGAAAACTCTTCTTTTAGCTGTTCCATCAGTAGAAGCAATGTCATTGAGGGAAGAGCTGGCACCTTAGCCCAAGACAGGCACTTAAATGGGATAGTGAGGTTTTGGCCTTTGGCAAAAACACTATGAAGAAGCGAAAAAAAACTTCAAAATGGCCTCAAAATAGCAATTATCGCGGTGTGATGTTCTTAATGACAGTACTGTTGATTCTTTCTCTGACAAAACAATTGTGATAATGGCATATATAAACGCGTAGGAATGTTCCTTCTCAGGTATTCCTAGAAAGTCAAGCTCACTATCCTATTATGAAGATAATTTGCAGTTGCAACAGTGTCCTTCCTGGGACTTTCTGCTCTCGCTTCGGCAGTCACTCCATATTCAGATTGTCCTACAAATGTTAAGAAATCGCTCTTCAAGAGATCTGGCTCTGCTCCAGGCCACTTGGATGCAATCAATGTATACCAGGACGGCGATGGCTGGCAGGCTGCCTACCGTGTGGCGGTTGACAACATTGACAACCTGGATCCACATGAGGTAGTGAGGGAGGTGAAACTCGTTAAGCCATCTCAGTTAATCTTCTACTCGGAGAACATTCCAGGAGATTACGACGAGTCTACAAATTGGTTTGACTTTACCTTCAATTTAGCATTTGATGGTCCATCTGATGGCGGTTGCAGCAACTTCTGTTTGCTCGATGCTATGGTTCAATTCGATTACAATGCTGGCGGGTACAACTCCGATGACTATGATACGGGATGCAATAGTGATAGCAGCAGTCCTCGATATTGTTTCAACCCTTGTAACGACTCGAGTGCCTCTAGCACCAGCAGCGCTAATCCGACCACCACTTCAAGTACCCCTAGTACCAGCAACACTGACCCAGCTATCACTTCGAATTTCTCGAGCACCAGTGACACGGATCCGGTCATCACGTCGAGTGCCCATAGCACCAACAGAACTGTTCCGGCCACCAGCTCTTCGCCCGCCTCTAGCAGTGCTCCATTAACCAGTAAGGTTAATACCCCAATTACTTCTTTGACTGCTGTGTCATCCAATAGTTGTGCTCCAGTAGCCAGCACTCCGTCAACTCCTTCAATGACTAGATCTTCATCTCTTGTGCGCAGCAAGAATGTTAGTAGTACATCTGGTTCTAGTATCGCTCCTGTGACCAGAACTCCTGGTGCTAACTCCTCTATCCCAATTCCAACTAAGAGCAAGAATGTGATCACGACTGAGTCCGCTGCTGCCACTTCGTATAGCGTTGTGGGACGGACCACTACCTGTTCAGCAGTCCGCGTACCCAGTGTCAGCACTACCATCAAGTGTCCAGAAACTGCCTACCCCACCTCTATCACTTTTGAGGAAGCCATCACAACTAAGATTAGTACCGTCCGAGAAACTATCACAACTTGTGAAGAGACGCGGCCTGTCTCTACCACTGTTTATAGCGCTGTTGGCACGGCAAATACTCATACCACATACTCTCCCGACTCTAGCGCTACTTCTGCTTTTCGTCCGACAGAGTCCGAGACTACTATTGCCCCTCCTGCTCTAACTGAGTCTGAAGCTATGTCTGCTCCTACTCCAACTGAGTCCAAAGCTACCGTTACTTCTCCTACTTCAACTGAGTTTACGGACATTGTTATCTCGCCTGCTTCAACCGAGTCTGAGGCTACTGTTACTCCTCCTGCTTTATCTGAGTCTGAAGTTGCTTCTCCTTCCCCAACTGAGTCCGAAGCTATAACTGTTCCTGTTCCAACAGAGTTCGAGGACACTGTTATCCCTTCTGCTCCAACCGAGCCCGATATTACCGCTGCTGCTCCTGCTCCAACCGAGTTCACAGACACTGTTGCTCCTCCTGCTACAACTAAAAGCGAAGGAACTCCTCTTGTCGCCTTGACGAGTACCATCATTTCTGCCACTACTACTACTGCAGCTGGTACCTCTACTGGTGTGGACTGTGTTTTATCTGAAGTTGTGCCTAGCGGAACCCCCATTGCTCAGGTAAATGGTGGTGCTGACTTGGTTCTGCCAAACTTGCTGGCAATCGTGCCAGTTTTTTTTGGTTTACTACTGTAATACCCTTCAGTTCGTGCTCCGTGCTCCATCCTTGCAGGAACCGGGCCGAGTTAACCATACCAATTGTCATGGTCTTTACACACCAAGCGCCAATCACTACGAACCAAACCCCTTAACCCCCGTTCGGGGAAATAGTCGGCCTCGACATGACCACTTACATGACCGCTTCCTGTCTCCCCAGTGGTCTGTGTAGCTGTCAAGTTGTCGAAGCATGTCCCTTCTCCCCTCATGTATGTACTTTTTTTTACTGTCACAAATCGGGTACTCGTTTATATTCTTCCTGCACTGACAAAAATACTAGCAAAAAAGTGTATTTATAATTACATGTACCGGTATTTACAATCAAAAGTTGAACTGCGGAAATCAATTGCCGCGCAGATTAAATGCCAGAATCGGAAAATGATGTGAGACATATGTAGGTTAATCCTGCAGATCGTATGTGCCGTCGCAGGACACATCGTAGAGAGGACCCCTGCTGTCGGGTTCGGGAAATAGATCTGGGGTACCACCATTTTCTACGCGGCGTACAACGGGCTGAGCTTTTTTTTTAACTTCAGCATTACCTCCAATAACCAGCCAGGAGGAGACGATGCTCTGAGAGTATGTGTCGTGGAGGAAATTTGTACGTAGTTCGGAACTGCAGTTCCGAAATGCGAGCCCCTCCATGGAAGACGCGACAGCCGTCGAAGACTCTGTATAGCTAGCCAACCGCTCCCTCGCCTCAACTTATTCATCGTAAGTTGGGCTGGATTTTTTTTCAACTTTATCGAATGTCGCAAATAAGCCCAGACGGTACATGCAATACAGAGGCCAAATTGATTAAATCCGATCTTAGCTTTCCAATTAACGGAAGTTACCAGCAGCTTCATCCATCATTTGCGGATAAATGACACCATTGACAATGGCCCAAACTTGGAACATGGCTCGAGAGAGAGAGAGAGAAAGAGTCTTGGACCGCAATCTGATTGTACTCAGCTCCGAAACCAAAGAAAAGCACACAGGACCAACCGTGAGGTCATACACGAAAATAATAAATAGCAGCATTCCAGCGACTGCCCATGGAGCAGCCTTGTTTGAATCCATGGCAAGACCAGTGAACCCCGTAATGAGGGTTCCACCGCTGCAAGGCCAAAAATATAGATAATTCGGCGACCTAGGTGTGAAATAAGAATCCAAGATGTAACTGCTCCAACGAGGCCAATGCAGTACTGGGCAATACTGAGGTTGAACGACTAATCAGGTGACAGTCCTGCCGTTTGGAAGAAATAGGAACTGTATGCCATGACATTGCCCTTAGAAGCTGACTGGCATATAAAAGTAGATCGTTTGTATGAACCATCATAACTACCATACGGTCCACATGATTCTCATCCATAAGCTGATTACCCAGGCGCTTAACCATTACACGAGCCCTGTCCAGTCTGTTGTGACGCACATGCCACCAGGGAGAGTCTGGAGCAAAGTAGAGCAAAGAAGAACATGAAGATTGTGGCGACAAGAAATACCATTGCCCCGAGCATGACCCGGAAATGGCCCCATTTGTCGGTAAGCTGACCGCTAGCTAGTAAGCCAATACCTGGTAATATTTCCGACGCAAATGATAGAGGACAAACCCGTTTGCCAGGACGCAGTGATGACCTTTTTCCCGGCAACAAGCGTTCCATATTTTTCCATAAATGGAGGGAACCCAAAAAAGGAATTAACCAGAGTGCTGTCGTACCCATCCATGACGACAGTCAGAGATACAGCTATTGACCAAACCACCGCCCAAAGATATCCGCGTATCCCTTGTAGCAGAGTTATCTCGTGCTCTGCTGCCATCTGTTTCACTGCAGAGTCCGTAGTTGAACTCTTTTTGGCATCAGAGATGCTCCCCTTTTCGAGTTCGTCATAATATTTGCAAACTAACAGCAAAAACATTCGGATTGCCAATTTCGATGCCAAGAGTAACTATGTGGTGCTAGAAACGGAGAGACAAGGCAGTTAGATTCGGTGCAATCTCAGCAGCACACATTTTCAGAGCGCCTGGTGGAGTGAGGGCGACGACTTTGATGGCCAATGCCCTCCGAGTATTCATGGCACTGGAGGCGATGATTGCTTCGGCCAGGGATGCCAAATGCTTAATGATGCGTATCCGTTCTGCTGGTCCATTATCCACGAAATGTGCCCAACAATCAGGGGAGCTATCGGGGGCGTTTGACTGACTCTGTGCTCGTCAACCAAAAAATCCCAGTATCTCTTAAAAACAGGGACATACCAACCGTCTCGCCGACGGCTCGCCATCCACGGCTTGCTGGTATCAGAAACTCACTTCCCCAGGGTTGGCGATTTTGCCAGCCCTGAAGAGAATATCAAGAAAGGTAGGCTACAACAACTTTGATTTGGCCTATGCTCAACCGGACTTGACCACAGATCAGGAGGCAATGCACAGGGAGCACAACGGAAGGTTGAAAATGTTCATTGCGGAGCGTGAGGAATTCGTCAATATGAGATTTGAAGAGACGAAACTTCGGCAATCCCGGAACACTAAGCAGCCCGAGAGATACGTCAGCGGTACCTGAATTCTACCAATAAGAACCGACCGTGGTTAGTATTTGAACATTTTGATTGACAATGTTATTAGATTAGTAATTAGGCAATATCATTAGAATTATAATAGGCGGTTAGTTTACTTCTTTTTGGGGCTAGCAGAACGTTGCCATGCAGATAGGCTCAGTAGGCTGGGTTTGGACTTGATCCCCTTCTCCCTGTCAGAGGCAGCGCTTAATGAAGATTTTGCACTCTTTTTAGAGCTCTGGGGCGCCGGAGAATTATCATGAAGGGCGTCGTAGGCTAGTGCAGGGGTAGATGCTGAGGAAGGGAGTTTTGAATGCGATGACCGCTTTGATGGGCTACTACTACGGTCATAGTCACCCTCAAGGCCCGATCGGGGATCTTCAAATAACAATGGCTTTCGATCCTCCTCAATCTCAGTTCCCTGGATTATCGACAGAGCATCAAGGTTATAGTAGCGGGCGCCATAAGTCTTGCGAAATCGATTAAGCACTGGGTCCTTATCGTCTCCAGACAGGTCCTTAATGTCGTCGACCTTAATCTGAAAGACATTGGCAAGGGAGTCGGCTGCCATTCGGAACCATTCTTGCTGAATTGATACGAACCGACGCATGCAGAGTTCAACTACTTCGCCGCTGAGATTAAACAGTTCGGGGAGCCCGTCCTTGAGCGAGTTGTGGTACTTAATAAACAGGTCCGCTTCATTCTTAGTCTGCGAGTCGGGGCTACCGCTGACATGTGTCCCAGACGAGCCCCTCGTAGTGGACTTTACGTAACGAACAAACGAGGAATGGCACTTTTGGCGGTCTCGAATAACCGTTTCTGTGCGACGGTACGTGTCCCACACGCTTTCGAGAGGTTCGAGCACGTCGCGCTCAATTGTCTGCGTCAGGTGACTAGTAGACACCTGGTTTGACGAGGACGACGTGAAAGGTGAAGCAAACAACGTGTAGTGCTTATATCGTTTCATCCGTGACGTTTTCTTCTGCAAGTCCTGGAGCGACCCTTCGCTCTCTGGCCGTAGAGGCGGCGGCATGTCACCAGTAGCCATGACCCAGCTCAGCCATGACTTGGCGAGTCGTCCATTGTTGTCAAAATGCCGTTCAATCTGCACAGTGTTCGCTTGGATTGACCGGATAAGGTCTTTGACGTGACTTTTCTTGTCGTCAAATACGCTAAGCAGCTCTTCCAGCACAAAGTCGGCATGCAAATCGGTTATGAGTCCTTCCATTTGGGTGTTCAGCCGGGCGAGGGCTACGTTGGGGAATGTGTCCATTGTCGCCGTGGTGAAATCTTCATGGCTGGCGCTGTTAATGCGGTCCGTGCACAGCTGCACCTGTTCTGCAGCCAGCCTCAGGCTTTCATGCTCCGGATTATCCTCGCTCATGTTGCTGAGAAGCCGACCGAGGAAGAGAGGGTACTTGAGCAGACGCTGGACGGGCTTGACAATAAGCATATCCATAGTACTCGCCTTTGTCATGTGAAATGACTCCTCCTTGCTCTCGGCTTTCCAGCGGGCAATTGCGGGACAGGCGAGCTTATCAATACGATTATAGGTGGCCATTTGCTGACTATTGTTGTTGCAGTAAATGGTAAAAGCGTTTTCCATCTTAGGCAGGTAATTGAGGATGGCCTCACCGATGTTTGTCTTCAGTGCCAGCAAGGCTTCCTGTTCGTCTAGAGACATTGAAGCCAAATCACGGTGAGGGTCGAGCACAACCTCTGGGATTGCCGCCTTGAGGTCATCGATAAACTTGCTCGAGAGCTGGACAATCTCTTCAATGTTAGACGCCAAAATAGTAATGTCCTGCTTGCACACGTATCCAAAGAATGGCTCGTGCAGCAGCTTCTTGAGGAACACGTAGAGCACAACGGTCATATCTCGCGCAAACAATTCCTCTGTATTTACAAGCTCCGCAATGGTGTTGAGCTTCTTGCTGAGGCGCATGCGTACGAGCTCCGCGTTCTCCGAGCAATAGGACTTGCTCTCCCCTTCCATGCTTAGTGGATCGCTGTGGCGATTTGGCGAAGAGTGCTGTTGTCCTGGTGCCATCTCCGGTGAGGTGAGGTAGGGGCTAGAAAGGTCTACCCGGTCAGCAATGGCGGGTACTGCAGCCTCGCCATACTCACCACTTCGAAGCCGGCTGACGTATGGTGGCTTCGAGTCGACCCGCGGCGAAATGATAGGGGGTCTGTCGCTAAACACGCTGCTAAAGGTGGACGACGAGAGGGTTCTTGAGGACGCACTGTGGAATTCTTCTGGAGCTTGACCACCCCGTCCTCGATCTTCGTCTCCGTAAAACGGACGGGAGTCATTTAATGGGTCAGCAGACATTTGCTGCGAGGGGGGAGGAGGATAATGATAATTATGGTGATGAGGGGGAGGCGGAGGCGGTGGTGGAAGTATCTGGGGAGGGTGGGACAGACCTTCATATGTGATGGCCAATCCAGTGACACCAGCTTCATTTGACAATCTTCTCAGGTACTCGGTCTCCCTGCGAGTGGACTCAATGTGCTGATTTACTTTGCGTATGTCTATGCTGTCGATGGAGCTGTTCCGTTTCGGCAGCAAGGTCTTTGAGCCATTGTCGTCTAGATTAGGCAGACTGGTGCCGATGATAGGACCGTCTGGATCAACCATTGTTGAATCTGTTAGGTCCAACGACATGGGCCCATTGGAGCTCTTTATACGGACCGGCGGTGTTGGCTGAGGATTTAAGTTTGATTGGCCTGACGGCTGCGGTTCTGGAGAGGAATAAGGTTTGAACCCGCCCGCCGAATCTGGCGAAGCAACAACAACAACTTCCACCGGCAGCGCAGGCAGGTGCTTCTCGAGCAAGATGCTGGTCCCCACGGTGGTCGGTGAGGAGGCTCCTGCGTGGCTGGCATCGGGGAAATAATCGTGGCCAGGGGACAGGGGCACATTATCACCGATACTAAACAGCGCTGAGTTGTAGTACGAGGATTGCTTCAATGCGAAGCAGTTGTTGATCCCGGATTCATACAGATATTGAGCTGTCTTGCAATATTTCAATTTATCGCCAATTGACTCAGACTCGAGCGCCTGTTTCGTCACCAGATAGGCCGTGGTGAAGGACGCTTCAGACTGCTCAAGGGCCAAAAACTTGGAGAGGACCTCCTCGATCCGCAGCTGGCTCTTTCGCCGCGAGAATGAAAGTACCCTTCGATGGCGGCGGTGATCGGTCGACATCGAAGCACATGGGTTAGTATTACACTTTCAGGGGTATATCCAAGAGTACATGTACCAAGTTGCCTGAAATAAATGCTCTAATCAATAGTTACACACTAAATTGCACTGGTATGTATTATTTGATTAGATTTTTCTTCTGGGGGGTTGCCCCCTGAAGCTGTCAATTTTTTGCTTGGAAGTGTGAAGTGCTGCATCCAGAGATTACAGGGCAGGAGGAAGGGGGGGATCATGCAGCCCCACCGCCTAGTTCTATTTATCTAGATTTTTGCGTCCAATGCTTGTAGCACGACGTGAATAACTCTCATAATAATGTTACTTTTGTCTAAGGTTGTACAGCAGTAACGATTACAGTACTAACGGTTATGCATTAGTACTAACGGTTCTACAGTACTAATGGTTCTACAGTACTAACGGTTATGCAATACTAACGGTTATACAATACTGATAGCATGGGAGACTAATAGCACTAGGTTAACAGATAATGGCATTACACGCACACCAATAATAAACTAACGGCTACACAGCACTAACGGTATATAGTTGGTCAATAATACATATATTACAAGGTAAACACAACGGCAGAGTAGACTAATAATAAAGGCAATATAGCGGTACTAATACCGATGGACTGACATGATAGCGTAGGTGTAATGTAACCAGGTAATATACCACGATTATAGGCCCGGTGTGGAAGATTAATAGTATTAGTATACAACAGTTATATCCAATGCAGACTATATCATCGTCTCCGTCTATCGCGTAGAAAAGATTAGGCAAGACGGGCTGGTATCTCTCTATATACAAGTAGCGTTAGGTTTTAGTGTGGTCAATCGATGATAAGGAAATAAAAATAATAAAAATAAGGAAAATGGTCGCTCGCTCGTTACAATCGTGGGGTGGATCGCTCCTGTTGCTTGTGAATGTAGAACTTGGCCATCTCGTAAGAAGTCCAGCAGATGGCCGTGGACGGCATGTTGGCGACGATTCGCGGAGTCAAACCCCGCATGAACCCAGCCATTCCGTAGGTCGCGTAGATATATCGAGCACCCGACATGAAGGAATTGACAGCGGTCAGCGCGGTTGACGACTGCAGGCCCGTGTGCCCCTTAGTCTGCAAAAGCGTCTTGACTACGTCCAGGGGGGTCGTGATGGCAGCAGCACAGCCACCGGCGAGACCGCCGGAAATGATATGGCTGATTGGGTCGTGCTTGCGGTTCGGGTTGAGCACCCGCGACGCAGACTCATAAACCGTGAAGTTGACCGCCGTGAAGGGCACATTCATGATCAGTGTAGTAGGGTATGACACATAGAACGCAGACAGCCCTTCCTTGGCATAGATGGTCCGAGCGCACTGGAGCACGCTGCGGTACGGCGACCCGGCGACCTGCATTCGCTGCTTAATGACATCGAACGGGTTCATGAGCGCGTCGCTGCTGGTCGTGGCTGCGGCCCCCGCCAGCGAGGCGACGAACGGGTGGTGCCTCTCGTCAGAGCCGCCTAAGCTCTTCTTGACGTACTCGTAGACAGCAAAGTAAACGGCGTGGGCCGGGCCCGCGCCGACAATGACAGAGGTGACACCTCGCCACAGCGTTCGGGCACCCTCGGTGGCCGAGATCTTGCTCATAGCGTTGGCAATGCCTGAGTAGCTGATCGAGGACTGGGCCTGCATCCGCGTCTTGATGGCGTCTACTGGGAACATGACAGAGTGCTCCATGATGCCGGCAAAGGCGCCAGCCATTAGATTAGCTGTGAGCGAGGTGTTCTCTGGCAGAGCCTCGTATTCGTAGTCGTCTTCTTCTTCCACAGCATTGCTAGTTACTACAGCTTCGTTCTTCGGCGGAGTCATCTTAAACAAATCGGGCTTCTCGGACAAGGAAATGGAATTCGACATCTTTCTCCGTACTAATCTTCGGGGGTCGTGTCAATTAAAATGCAAAAATACAAGTTCAGTAAATCAGCAAGACGACGATATAGCGATCTTGCCAAAATTTAAAGGGTGGTGGTCTTTTTTTATCGCCAACAAGGGTAATCGAGGTTACCAAAAGGAAAATTTTTCACCAACAAATCGGCAAGCAAAAACAAAAAGGAGTTTCTAGGTAGCTGGCAGAGGTCAATGGTCTCTCGTAGGTCTACTGATCTGGCGATTTCCTCGAAAAAACAGTGCTCTTTCGCGCTTTTTATATCTGGCAACCGGTATCAGTCAGAATAAAGTTCTGGGGAGGAAGGAAAATGGTTGGTTGCTGTATCTCCATCAGATAAAAATTCCAAAAATTTCAAATTAGGCATCGGCGCCCTCGGCTTGGGCCTAGACCCCCTACCCGACCCTTCCCGATTGGGATACGAGATCTCCCTCGGCGCCGTCATCGGGCCCACCACCGGCCCCGCCTACCCGTAGGTGCATACAACTGCGTACAACCGTACCGCATGGTTTAGTAGCAGAGCGTCCATTGCAGCTGTAGCGTAGTCGGGCTGTAGGTGGTCTATCGTATTGGCTGCTGTATTATCACTGTGCTTCTTCACGCGGCTCTATGTCGAGTAGCAATAGCTCCCGTCGGGTCTAGCCGCCTCCCAAGACACTTGCGATAATTGATGATAGAACTAAGTAAAAAATGACTTTTCTATCCGTTATCGTTATCCGTACCATATTACATGAGTCGTGCAACACAGCGTAAAAAAAGATAGAGCCGCATCAGTTATCGGTGCCATGACCTGTGCATGGAACTGTTTGATTGACAAGCCGCACGACTCGGGTGCCCGCCGCACGGCACAATTCGGGTACCCGGTCCGAGCTACTCTCATTACCCGGATCACATGGCTTTTGCCCTGCTGGATGATTTGTAAGGCTCTGGGCGATCTGTCATGACCCACACAGTATATCCTATCGAGTATCATTTGCAGTACTGTATAGCGTTGTCGTTGCGTACGCTGAGGCTGCCGCGGGGTGATAATGGGGGGGGGGGGGGCTCCCCACCCCCTGGGGTCCCCCACGGCGAGACGAAGGGGGGGTGGGTTGGGCGGGGGGGGGCGGCGGGGGGGGTTAAGGGGGGGGGGGGGGGGCCCCCAACTCCTTGGGCTCCACTACGCGGAGACGAAGGGGGTTTGGGGACAGAGCCCTTAACTATGGGAGCTAAAAACGAGGGCTGGCCCTCGAAACACACATAAAAGTGAAGGCTGAGAAACAACGAAGTTGACGAGATAGAGGCCCTGTGGGTTGGCGGCACGTGACCGACGCGTAATTTACGCGGTAGGACTGCGCGCGGAGGGTGCGGCGACGCGTTGCGGCAATTAACACGCGTCGGGCCCGGCCACCCCGGAAAAAAAGATGGAGGGGTTCACTTCTTTCCTTCTTTCTTATTTCCTACTTGAAGGAAAATGTCCGGCCCGTTTAGAGAGGTGGACCCCTTTTTCTTCCATGCATCGCGGGCCGGCAAGGAGCTGCCGTACGCGACGGTGCCTAGGGTCGAGCGGGACAAGGAATACTACGACCGCAAGGACCTCAAGCGAGACTTCGAGTCCTCAGATGCATTCGACTGGGATGAAGGTAGCAACTCCAAGAGGACGCACGTGTTCTGCGACTCGGAGAGCACCCAGATCGACTCGGACTTTGTACTGTCGCAGTGCACGTCCGACTTTGACTACGCGAGCCAACAGCGGCCCACCGCGCTGATTCCGTCGTCGCCCCCGGTGAGGTGCGACCCGCCTTCGTCGCCGGGGCACGATGACTCGGGGTACTTTGAGACCTCGCTCCGCGCGAGCTTTACGGTGTCGGAGACGGAGAGCGAGGCCCAGGCGAAGCGGATTATCGACTCTGCCATCAGCGAGGGGACCTCGACGGTGCGACTCAGCGGGCTCGAGCTGACGGCAGTGCCGGACCTCATCGCCGACCTGAAGCACCTCGTGTGCGCTGACGAAGGATTCCTGGAACCGCGCATCCAACTCTACCTTGACACGAATCGGCTGACGACGGTCCAGCCCAAGCTGTTCGAGGTGACTAACATCTCGGTGCTGACTCTTCGCAACAATCAACTGGAGAGTGTTCCGCCCGCAATCCGTAAATTAACGCGGCTCGCGGAGCTGTCGCTGTCGCGGAACAACCTGCGGTACCTGCCGTGCGAGATTCTTGACCTGCCGTGCCTACAGGTGTTCTCGGTCTTCCCCAATGAGTTCTACGAGTCTGATGCGTACACTGAGCGCAAGAAGGAGAACTGTGAGAACGATAGGCACACGCCGCACAGGGTGGTGTACGAATTGCATGAGGAGGGTACAAGCAGGAAATCTGTCCAGACCCTTTTAGAAGCGTGCCAGGTCAAGGTAGGGGCCCTCGCTGCCGAAGGCAGCGTTCCAAACCGCGACCGGCGGCTGTGGTCTGAGCGGGTGAAGCAGTTGGTCGAAGCCGCCGAGGAGTATGCATTGAACGACGTGCGGTGCGGCATGTGTTCACGTAGAATGATTAATGGCGCCGGGTACGCGCTCGAATGGTGGGACAACGTGCACGGCCAGTCGGGCGTCGTGTTCAAGCGGCCCTTTTGCTCACCCAATTGTCTCCAGAGATACGAATGACTTGCTTATGATAAATGAATGTATTTGATTAGATGACTCTCACAGGCGGAGCCCCATGAAGTAGCTTCAATTGACTTGGGGGGCCCCACTAGGTAGCTTCAATTGATTAGGCACGATATATTATTATCACTTTGTACTTGTATCTTTTGCAATGATTAGTTGATTAAATGTTAGATGCGATTAGAAATGCTAGAGGATCTCCGTGTAGCGGAGCCCGGAGGGGGGTTTGGGGGGACTGGTCCCCCTATGAACACTGGGGGTTTTGGGGTTTGCGGTGTTTACAGAATGCTGTTAACGTCTGGAGAAACCACGAGCCGCTTGGCGATCTGGCCAATCTGGTATGCCTTCTTCTCCTCCTTGTCCATGATGACGACGTCTTGCAAAAAGTTGCAATCCGCGCCTTGCGACACGTCCATGACGATGTCTCCAATCTTCATGGTCACTCGCCCAGATTTGTGCACCCTCAATTTGCCTGCCAGGCCCTCGGGATCAAGCTCTCCCTCGGGGAGCTCAAACTGCGGCATGATGACAGGAAACTGGAAAAAGTACAGTCGGTGGCCCAGCTTGCCCGACAGTTCCTCCACGAGCTCCTGCTTGTCTTGCCTTATCCTCTCCTCCTCTTCTGGTTGCTCGGCATTCAGGTCGAGCTTCTGGAGCCGGATGGGGAAATACTGGCCCAGCTCGCCCTCCATCGCGGCGCTCTCGTTCATGTCGTATCGGTTCTCGTTCTCTGGTGTACCCTCGGGGGTCTCTGACTTGATTCGGAACGCTGCCATATCGTACCCTGGCGACTGGCTCCGGATCTCCATCGCTGGAGCGAACGCCCGCCGGTCACCGCCTGCGGTAGTCGGGGCGGCCAGTGGACCGGCAGCCGCCGCAGTCGTTACCATCTGGAACTTGCCTCCACGACCTCTGCCTCCACGGGCCCCGCCGCGCCCTCCACGACCGCCTCTGGTGCCGCTCCCGCTGGCTTGCAGGTGCGCTGGTTTCTCCTCCTTGATCTCGGGCTTGTTTACGGGCGCAGACTTGTCCCGCTCCTCTTTGGTTCGCCGCGCCACGGACTTGGGCATGAACCGCGCCCGCGAAGACGACGCCGGTCTCGTCAAGGAGTCTAATCGTTTATTCGCGTCCGACATTGGTTAGTTGAATATCGTTCACAGGCTGGGTTTGTTATCGGAGGTTTTGAAAAATTATGATGTCGATCGCCACAGCCGTGCGTCGTTTATTTCGCCGAATATTAGCAGAACGTACGTACGTTATCATCCGAATTCTATAGCCGGCAATGAGGCATCAACTGGGCGAGTTATGGTAGATTCATCATCGTATGGAAGAATTAAATCAGACGCAGCTTTGCTTGGCGCAAGAAATGCAATTGGGGGAGGGGGGCTAACTCCCCTTCCCCCTGGGGCTCCGCGTTTTACTCGTCCAATATACGCATTCAATAGAGTGCACCTTCAGGGCCAATTATTTCCAAAATGTAAACCAAGAGAGAAGCTCCAAGTCCCACTCTATTCATGGATGTTGCAAGCCAGGTACAGTGTGGAGGTTTTATGCCATTCTTCGCAGTGTTGAAGAAGCGAAACCATAAGGTGTATCGGTAATTCATCAATTTACAAGACCATAACTCTGATTTGTTACGGATAATATTTTCGAGTGTAAACTTGTCTGTAGCCTCCCTGAATCTGTTAGTACGGTATTTGTATGTGCATCATCGCGTGAATTTTCTCCTTTCATTAATGGAACCATGCCATTGATCTCTACCATCCAGGAGATAAATCTTATCTACTCCTCACGGGTATAATGTCCAAAATTGAACCTATCTACATTAGCTCAACGGCAAAGTGTTCAAGCCATTAGTTCCAGTGAGAGTTCACCTCAAAAAAAGTACGTGTCAAATTCATCCACGCTGTAATGCAGCTTCATTTGAACGAGCTATTAGACTCGCCACTCAAGTTAGTTCATTGTTTTTCTGCGGTTGTAGATTTATTGTAGGTTTCATTTACATTGTAGCTTCCATTATTTGTAGTACAGAGTGATTTGCCTACATCTCACCAAGCGGCACGATCCTATTGCAAGTCATAAGTGGTTATATCTCTTACGTTCAGTAGTGAAGTGGCTCCATACCATCAACTTGAATAGAGCAGACACTAAGGGAGACTACCGCGGAGTACAAGTAACGGCCATACCATAATTATCCAGCAACGACCAGTAGAAGACGCGGATGTCTTCAAACCGTACGGGGAACCGCTAGCCCTCACTGGGCTGAGTGCAAAACCAACTTTCGCACTACCTGGTATATTCCTAAGGAATGCTTATTGATTTATCAATCTACCCTGCCTTTTATTTTGAATTCTCGCCACGGACCTAGATGCCAAAGAGATTGCCGGGTTAAGCAGCGTCTACCCGAGTCACCACCAGAATCGGCGGCTGCTTTCGTCTTTAAATCTTGTATCAATCTTTCATATTATATCATTGGCATTAATAATCCGCTAGTGTCAAATATGGTATGAAACTGGATTACTGGTGAAGCATGCCTGAATGGAATTGTCGAGACAATCTCCAAAAGCCCCAGTTTCCACCACTAGCTAAATGAATAAGTTTAATATCCAGACTACCGGTATATGTCGATCAAATATGGTGCAATTGCATATCAGAGCCTACGAAATAATAGAGTACTACGTAGCATTGCGGTTCAAGATTGGTGATGAAGATCTCGATCGATCGAGCACAGTACTCGCGGTAAATTAGTGACGACAATGCGACATCAACAAGACGGCCCGTGAAAGGGGGCATAGCCAGCAAAACGACCACGTAATTACAATCCAACAAACACTAAACCGATAGAACTAAATTGACAGTCTAATTGGCTCTTCCACACTTGTCAAATGTTTTTTTGGCCCCAGTCAACCCCTCCGCGAAGCGGAGCCTTAGGGCGGGGTGGGGGTTTGGGGTGACTGGGCCCCCCAGTTGCAGTGGAGTTTATTCGAGGGCCAGCCCTCGAGCTCCCGTAGTTGGGGGCTCTGCCCCCAGAACACCCCCCCTCGTCACTTCGTCAATCAACCTCCGCGGAGCGGAGCCCCAGGGGTGGTTTGGGGGGACTGGTCCCCCCAATTCTTACCCTCTAGTTAGATATTACTCGTAGGCCAATTCTCTCACTCCCGTAGCTGCGCGGAGAGGCAGGGGGGGTGGGTTGGGACCCGGGCTGGGAGGGTGTGTCGTTTGTTGCGTGGTGGTTCTTTTGTCGTCCCAACACCGCCTGGGAGCGAAACTTCCCACAAATTTGCGAAGCTGCCCCCTCTATCCATCAGCGCATTGACAAGGCCATCGGGCGGACGACTACAGGGCAGACACAGCGGAGCGAAGCGACGAGTGCGGACTGCCTGAACGAGACGAAGCACGAGAGAGAGCGAGACGCAATTCAGCGAGAGCGAGGCCAGCGAGCACCACCCTGGCGACACAAGACACGGGCCAACCACTTGGCGGGGCAGACGAGCAGCGAAGAATTGAGCCATGGACAACGACAGCACGGACCCGAACCAGTCGTGGAAGTTCTCCCAGTGCTTCGGGGACAAGGGCGACATTGAGAACATCACGGAGGCGGACGTGATCTCTACGGTGGAGTTTGACCACACGGGGGACTACCTGGCTACGGGCGACAAGGGCGGGCGCGTCGTGCTGTTTGAGCGCAACGAGACGAAGAAGGGATGCGAGTACCGGTTCCACACGGAGTTCCAGAGCCACGACGCGGAGTTTGACTACCTCAAGTCGCTGGAGATCGAGGAGAAGATCAACAAGATCAAGTGGTGCCGACGGCAGAACCAGGCACACTTCCTGCTGTCTACGAACGACAAGACGATCAAGCTGTGGAAGGTGTATGGCAAGGCGATCAAGGTGGTTGCCGAGAACAACCTGAGCGATACCAACGGGCGGCTGCGCATGCTGTCGGACGTGTCGGCGCTGCGAATGCCGCGGATGACGCTGCACGACAACATCATCGCGGCGAGCCCGCGGCGTGTCTATGCCAACGCGCACACGTACCACATCAACTCGATCTCGATCAACTCGGACAACGAGACGTTCATCTCGGCCGACGACCTGCGGATCAACCTGTGGAACCTGGGGATTGCCGACCAGAGCTTCAACATCGTCGACATCAAGCCGGCCAACATGGAGGAGCTGACCGAGGTCATCACGGCGGCAGAGTTCCACCCCACGAGCTGCAACTTGTTTATGTACTCGTCGAGCAAGGGCACCATCAAGCTCGCCGACATGAGGGAGAACGCGCTGTGCGACCGGTACGCCAAGCTCTACGAGGAGTGGATGGACCCGGCGCAGCACTCGTTCTTCACCGAGATCACGTCCTCCATCTCGGACGTGCGGTTCTCGCAAGATGGGCGGTACATTGTGTCGCGCGACTACATGAGCGTCAAGATCTGGGACGTCAACATGGAGCGCGAGCCCGTCAAGACCATCTCCATCCACGAGCATATTAGAGACAAGCTGTGCGACACGTACGAGAACGACGCCATCTTCGACAAGTTCGAGGTGGTCTTCTCCGGCGACGGCAAGTCCGTCATGACCGGCAGCTACAACAACAACTTCATGATCTACCCCAACGCCGTCGACCCCAACGCCGAGGAGACGGAGATCCTGCTGCAGGCAGACAAGAGCGCGTTCAAGGCCAAGAAGGTCGGCGTGCCCTCCTCCATGAAGCAGCAGGCCCGCAACCGCTCCCCGGCCCGGTCCATGATGCGGCGCGACGACTTTGATACAATTGACTTTAAGAAGAACATTCTTCACCTCAGCTGGCACCCGAGAGAAAACTCCATCGCCATCGCCGCCACAAATAACCTCTTTGTGTTCTCCACCTTATAGCTTACCCTTCCCCCTCCTCTTATATATATATAGCATTCCCCCTCCTCCATTTTTGCCTATTCGACTCTCTCCACCAAAAATGAGAATTGACCGCTAGAGCAGATCTCTTTAGTCTATTTTATTTAATAATATATATTCTAATCCGCCCCACCGCCCATCCTCGTCGCAATTGGCTGCTTTTGGGCGGGCGGGGGACCCCTGAACTTTCCCGCCCCACCGTCGCTCCCTTCTCAACCTAGTACTGTATAGAGGATATTCGAGGGCCAGCCCTCGAGCTCCCCTAGCTGGGGGCCAGCCCCCAGGCCCCCGTAACTGGGGTACAACGAGACAGAGCTTCCGTTACACTGCTACAGTCTGTAACAAAATTCCCGTAACAACGCCTCACAAATACCCCATAGCAGCAAATCTCGGGATATATACTGCTTGGGGGGGGGGGGAGGGCAGAGTAATTCTTGCTCAATTGAGCACCAGTTTCTCATTATCTGGCCCCTCTACTTCGTTCTGTGGTCATCAATTGCGGCCAGATCTATCTCTGCAGCTTGATGTTGCAGCGTCTGCTGAAAGACGGCTTTATAATTAACAGACAATACACAGCATAGGATTGTTGAAGGCAGCCAAGTCGAAAGAAAATTGACTAATACAACAAAATAGTGAATTTCCAGCATCATGTTTAGTCGTGTGTAGCTTAGTGAATTATCGGAAACGTGCTATACGGTAGGACCTCGCACTCCAAGATCTCATGCAGCTAGTAAACTATATTTCGACTAGTAGCTCATTCTGATTGAGTATATACCAGGGTCATCTATGTACGTAACAGGTCCCCAAGCTCGGCAGGAAATGATAAAGTCACAGATCGACTACTTCGGTAGTCCCACAGAGGATCGCACCCCGGGATCTGATCTGTGACCTAGATATGTCGTTATCACGGAATCCGGATCTTGGCATTCTTGTAGTGTGACGGCAATTCTGCAGGGCGCTTCAAGGATTGAATCGACAGAGAGGAGGGAACCTTGGCTCACTCATTACATACAAGAAAGTCAATCACTCCGAAGATGCAAGAGTTCCTAATATATGGAGTAATGTATTAATGTGTATAGATTCAATTACGTTAGCTATATTTGCGACAACGAAACAGGAAGACCCAATTTGCATTCAGAATTACGAATTAAGAAGTCAGAGAGATGATGTGCAATTGAATAGTTCATTGTAGTTTTTTGACCCACGCCCCCCATAGCTCCGCTTCGCGGAGTAATTGTGGAGTCAATTGAGCCCAATTGAGGGTTCCTCCACACGGCGCA
Organism: Blastobotrys vanleenenianus; assembly: GCF_965637985.1. Lineage (NCBI taxonomy): Eukaryota > Fungi > Ascomycota > Dipodascomycetes > Dipodascales > Trichomonascaceae > Blastobotrys > Blastobotrys vanleenenianus. Next base: position 10,680 of record NW_027481869.1, on the reverse strand, counting down.
GGAGCTGCGGGGAGTTTTGGTGGCTATCAATGCTTGCTGTACTGTAATCGTGTTTCAATGTGATTTAGTGCTGTCGCATAGGAACGCTCAATTGGCTCAATTGGCTCCACAATTACTCCGCGAAGCGGAGCTACGGGGGGGGGTTGGGGGGCTGGCCCCCCAATGTACGGAATGAATGATTAAAGTATGTATAGATATTTAGTCTTCTCGCTTCTTGTTGACGGTTGGGTTGAAGAACATGGTGGTGGCACCGTCGCCCCAGAAGTAGTCCTTGATCTTGAGGGCCTGGAAGTCGTAGATCTTCTGCTCGTCGAGGTTGAGGTGCTTTCGGTGCTCGGCGTGCTCAGCCTCGACGTAGTAGGTGGAGAGACCAGCGAGCAGCAGGGCTGGGATGAAGACGTAGATGGAGATCTTTCGCCAGAGGTCGGCGGTGTGCACGCCGTGCTCCCGGGTCTGCTCGTATCGCTCGAACAGAGCCTTACCGGCCTCGACGTTGGTCTTGTAGAGGGTCATGCCCTCTTGAGCAAGCAGGAATCGCAGCTTGGCCTGGCCAGCCTCGGACTCGACAGGCATCTCCTTGGCGACCTGCTGGGACAGTTCCTGCAATCGCGCGGTAGCGTTGGCTGGAGCGGCAGCCACAGAGTAGGCTCGTCGCGCAGCCATGGCCATTGATGGCCGCATCAAAGCTCGGGAAATCATGATTTGTTAGGTTAGTGCGGTGGGTTGTGAGATGATACGATTTTTTCTGCCAAACCTCGTCGGGTCGAAAACCATGCGCTCTGACTGGTCGGTGTTTCTCCCAACTCCCACCACACCACAATTTAACCTCGTTATTTCTTTGTCAATTAGCCCTGCCAGCTGAAGGGGGGGAGACAGGGCAGATTTTGGCAAAAAAACTTAAAAATAGTACGTAGGCCCTCAATTGAATATATACAATTGGCCAATTGCCATTTGTTGACACCTTTGCCGCAATTTCATGAATATGGCTGTGGTGGTGGGTGTAGTTACCCGGAAGTGTCCCCGGGAGCTTCCCGTTACAGCGCATGCCGTGCCTTAGAGCCGACTTTCACCGGGCCCAACCCCCGGATTGCCTCCTATTGGTCGGTTGGCGTGAAAAACTGGTTCCTCGTTGGGAGATCCCAGCAGCACAATTTTTCAGGCGACCTTTTCACCAACTTTCTCCTTTTTCCTTCTTCATCTTTCTTTCTAGGTAAAGGTTACAAAACACTAGAAATGTTCCGAACCGCTCTTCGTCAGACGCGAGCCATTCCAAGCGTAAGTACCATATGCTAAAATAGGGAATGATTGAGGAGGATTGGTTGACGGGGAACCATTCAGTGGAGCAAGTATTTGTTCCAGACTACTTTGACTACAAGAATTTCATACTATAGTTGTTGTTCACTGTGTGCTTCAGCTATAGAAGGAGAGTCTAATTCAAACTGCGCTATCCACCCCTAATCAATCTCTCTCGATTGCCCTTTTTTTGCTGTAGGAACTGGGTCTAACGTGGTAGGTTTCCGCTCGAATTGCTCAGCGAGGCTACGCTGCCAAGGCCTCCGCCACTGAGGTTTCCTCCCTCCTTGAGGAGCGAATCCGAGGTGTTTCTTCCGAGATTGACCTCAACGAGACCGGCCGAGTCCTGTCTGTCGGGTACGTATTTTGACGCTTTTTACGCTTTGCTACGTCGGGTCCCCATGCCGGCATCTGATTGGCTGTTGGGATGGTCCGGGGGTGTCCGGAGGCGCGCGCACCCACCACCCATCATAACCCTCCACCACCCCCTCCAACCTTCTATGGGCTATCATAACCTCCAGCATTATATATACCCGGAAACCAACGGAGACTCAATTAATACGTGGAATCCACTGGAGCTTTCGGATGTGTTGCTAGGTCAGGCTTGCGGGGGTTATGTGGAGATGTTGAGCCATGTCGGGCAATTCTTCGAGTGATGGATGATAAACTAACAACTGTGTAGTGACGGTGTCGTCAAGGCCTCTGGCCTCAACAACTGCATGTCCGAAGAGATGGTGGAACTCCAGAGTGGTGTCAAGGGTATGGCCCTGAACTTGGAGGACAACTCTGTCGGTATTGTGCTGTTCGGTTCCGACCAGACCGTCAAGGCTGGTGACCTTGTCAAGCGAACCAAGACCGTCGTCGACGTCCCAGTCGGCCCAGAGCTTCTTGGCCGAGTCGTTGACGCTTTGGGTAACCCAATTGACGGCAAGGGTCCAATCAACGCCAAGGCCCGAGCCCAGGCCCAGCTTAAGGCCCCAGGTATTCTGCCACGACGATCCGTCTACGAGCCAATGCAGACTGGTATGAAGCCAGTCGACGCCCTTGTGCCAATTGGCCGAGGCCAGCGAGAGCTTATCATTGGTGACCGACAGACCGGTAAGACCGCCCTTGCCATTGACGCCATGCTCAACCAGAAGCAGTGGAACGAGGGCTCTGACGAGAAGAAGAAGCTCTACACCGTCTACGTCGCCGTTGGTCAGAAGCGATCCACCGTTGCCCAGCTCGCCCAGACCTTGGAGAAGGCCGGTGCCCTCAAGTACTCCATCATTGTTGCTGCCACCGCCTCTGAGGCCGCTCCATTGCAGTACCTTGCTCCATTCACCGCCTGCGCCATGGGTGAGTGGTTCCGAGACAACGGCAAGCACGCCCTCATCACCTACGACGACTTGTCCAAGCAGGCCGTTGCCTACCGACAGATGTCCTTGCTTCTGCGACGACCACCAGGACGAGAGGCCTACCCAGGTGACGTTTTCTACCTCCACTCTCGACTCTTGGAGCGAGCCGCCAAGATGTCCGACAAGCACGGCGGTGGTTCCCTGACTGCCTTGCCAGTCATTGAGACCCAGGGTGGTGATGTCTCTGCCTATATCCCAACCAACGTCATTTCCATTACTGACGGTCAGATCTTCTTGGAGGCCGAGCTCTTCTACAAGGGTATCCGACCAGCCATCAACGTCGGTCTTTCTGTCTCCCGAGTCGGTTCCGCTGCCCAGGTCAAGGCCATGAAGCAGGTCGCCGGTTCCCTCAAGCTCTTCTTGGCCCAGTACCGAGAGGTTGCTGCCTTTGCCCAGTTCGGTTCTGACTTGGATGCTTCCACCAAGCAGACCCTTGCCCGAGGTGAGCGATTGACCAAGCTCTTGTGCCAGAAGCAGTACGCTCCAATGCCAGCCGAGGAGCAGGTTCCAGTCATCTTCGCCGGTGTCAACGGTTTCCTCGACCACATCCCAGTCTCTGAGGTCCCACGATTCGAGGCTGAGTTCCTCTCCCACCTCAAGTCCAACGAGGCTGACCTTTTGGAGGTCATCCGAGTCGAGGGCCAGCTCTCCAAGGAGTTGCTCGAGCGATTGAAGAATGTTACCGAGGCTTTCTCCAAGGCTTTCAACTAAACTCATACTCTCTAGCAAAAAAAAATAGTTGAGCCCGGAAGGAAGACATAGAGATTAACATTACCATTCCATATGTAAATTGAGCTAAAATATTTTAGTAAGAAAAATTGTAGGCATAACTTTCTCTGTCTTCTCCGCGGAGTGGAGCTACCGGGGGTCTCGGGCTCTGCTGTAGATAATCTAATCTCTCCGTTATTTGTAGCTCTACCATAAGCTAAAAAAAATTTGCGCTTCCTTTTCACTTTCATTATGACAGATGCTACACTTGCTACACTTAGTTATACAATTAGAATTGACCCTAGGCTGAGTCTCACTCGATCGGTCCGGAGATGCGGGGGTTTCTCAGCCCCAGGTTCTGGAAATCAGCTTGGCAATGTTTGTGATCAATTGCAACGACTACGATATATACAATGCCCACAAGCTTCATTTTGAAAGCTGAACTGATATCAGTCGATTAAGAGTTAGGTACATACTCCATGGAACTCAGAAACATTATGTTCGATTGTTTAGATTTTTGTAGTCTTCAGCAGCCCCCAGATCCTAACAGCTCCGTTGAGTGGGCCGCTAGCCCTAGACACTAGAAGAGGGATTGGATAGCGCATGATATATATTTTCAAAGCAATTGAACTCTAGCTACTGTATTGGTATCAATAAATAATGACCAATTTAAGCAAGGTCAGAAGAAAATTAGACCCGCTTGCTATCTTTCAGCACATTAAGGCGGTAGGTACATGTAGTCGTCTTCTTGACTGACCTATTCAGGGGTAAAAGCCGCACACGGCTGTAACTATAGTGTCCTCTTTTACGAACCTGCATGTATTCACCGACTACAGGCGGATTTCCACAACGCATTATACGTACTGCTGTAGTTAGACAGTTCACTGGCGTGAAGGGTTCATATAGGAGAGATCAGGGCGAGAGATATTCTTTGTGGTCGATTCTATTGATAGTCACGACATGCCAGGGTCGAACACCTTCCTTAATCGCCAGAGTAACTCACAGTAGTACGTACTGCATACGTATAAGACAGTCTCCCCATCGGTATTTGAAGATGCGACACGGTTGTACTATACAGTACCATTGGTAGTTCGTTGATATTCAACCAATCCTTATTTGTACCACACTGTAGTAGTACTCAGTACCATTGGAAGTTAGTTGTTAAGTCAAACAATGGGATTGAGCTGATCGCCGCCAGTCCTATCGCCCGTGTTGGATATACATATATCTGCTTCTGCCGGCAATAATGGTGCATAATGCCGGTCCCAGGTAGCCATTGATAGATTATAAGACCAGTATCGTAACAGAATATCACCTTGAAGACTAAAAGCTATACCTGAACCTCCCCATGGAACTAGTATTATCAGCCAATTGAAGCTCCAATGCGTCCAAATCCCTCCGCGAAGCGGAGCCACGGGGGTTTGGGGGCTGGCCCCCAATAGTCAATGTTACGAGTCGTAGTTAAAGAGTCAATTGAGATAACAAGCAATTGAGAGCCTCCAATTTCGGTGGCACAAGTTACTCCTGTTTGGCGTTCTTCTCAGCGATGTATGCGTCAACCTCCTTCATGACGCCCTTTCGCAAGCCCAGGAAGCCAGCGATCTCAAACAGGACGAAGAAGGGTGCCAGGACGAGCGCCTGGGCCGGGTTATCCAGCAGCGAGGGGGCCTTCTTCTCAAACCACTTGTGTCCGGCGAACTGGGCGAGCCAGGCCGCGAACCACAGCGCGGCGGCCGCCTTGTTGGCGTCTGCTCCGTGCTCGAGCAGCAGGTCCGTGAGCTTCATGGACCCCCAGACCAGAAACGGGATGGTCGGCAGGCCGAACTTCCAGTCCAGCAGCGAGTAGAATACTCCGTACCCGGCCGCCGTGACCACGCCGAGATTGAGGTATGGCGAATACTGCGGGCCGAGCGCCAGGTTCGCGCCCAGCAGGGTCGACGTCGCCTGGATGGTCGGCACAAACACCAGGTGGATGGCTACGTTTACGGGATTCTTATGGTGGGCCCGGTAGAACGCCAGCTGCTCCTTCAAGTTGAATACGCCCATATTGCTAATTGCTTCCGTTTGATAGGTTGGGTTACGGCAAGCGACGGGTAATGGCGCCCTTTTTAATGTCGGGTTAGTGATCGGGTTGGGAGCCGTTTGTTTGGAGGAGTCCCGATATGGGAGGTGGGGTCTGTGCGGCTCAAACGAAGATCGATCGATCACGCCGTGACGGTCGAAATGAACCGAACCATGGCATTGCTCGGCAGGGTGTAGCTTTTTTCCTTGCGGCTGCGGTCGAGCAGGCAGTACTGTCCTTGGCGGGCCACGGGCAGCGTCAGGTTGCGGATGGGAGGGTCTACACCCGTCTTAGCGTCGAGCATGAGGTTGATGCTCCCCGCATCGAAATAGACCGAGGCCCCCAGGCGTGGCAGCGATATGACATTCACTCCAGGCAGCGGCACGTAGTAGACGTCTGTCAGGATGAGAGTCACCGTCGTCGACGATCCCTTGTCCCAGAGAGCGGCCCTTACTGTGCCGACGCCCAAGGCTGTTACAGTGCGGCGCCGGCCCCACAGGCTCACCGAAAGCTGCTTCGTAGCGGTCGTAAACTTGTCAAAGAAGTTGCGGTGGCAACACACATGGCATTGGATGTCGCTGACGCTCCACGTCAGGTTGCGCGGCGATATCTCGCCATTGTTCAATGCCAGCTGTGGATTGATGCGCCGGAAGTCTGCAATGACCAGGTCCGGCGACGGCGACCCCTCCCTCGGAACACGATTTCGCGTGAGGTCTTCTACGTCCCGAAATACGTCCAATTGAGGGGCAGACCCGGCGTCGACTCTGGCGCATCTCATTACCAGGTAGTAGACGTCGTGTAGCGCCGGGAACCGCTTCTTGAAGTCGGCTGAGTCCCTGACTGGCCCCCCAGGGAAGGTCTTTTTGGTCACGGCTGAGTAAATAAGCGCGCCGAGGAGCACGGGCTCCGTGATGGTTGGATGAGCCTTGAAGTGCGCCCACATCGACCGATACGTGTGCCAGATCGACCGTAACAGCTTGAGCAGGCTGTCTCGGTCATCGCGGTAGCTGACGTCGAGGAAGATGCTGTTGGTCACTATGTAGAGCAGCTTCGCCGAAGTAGCGTACGTAGCAGGATCGGTACGGTATACCTCGTCGGCCATTGACCGCGCAATCTGTTGGAGGCGTCCTGTCTGGTCCTGCGTGCACAGGCGGCTAAGCGAGTTCCTCTCGACGGCGGCGTTCTCGAACCCGCCATTGGACACAAACTTCTCCGTCCGGAAAAGGCGCCGGTCAATGGGATTCTGCCGCACGACCGCAAACAGCGCCAGATGCCATTGCATAAGGACCCTCGGGGACTCGTCTGGAGTCCGCGCTGCCTCCTCGACGATGCTCGGCAGCAGCGCAATCAGCGCATCGTGGCTCGGGCCGCTAGGGACAAAGGCGTAGAGGTAGCACACGGCCCGTACAAAGTGCCGCACGTCGATGGCCCCGTCTTGGTGAAGCGCAGGGAACAGCTCCTCGGGGCGCCGCGACAGGATCAGACCGACCAGGCTCTGTATCCCCGTGAAGTGCATCTCCGAATATTACTTCCTCAGATATTTATAATGACTCCAGATAATAGCCGAATCAAATCTACAGGCTCTTCGGTATCGCTGAGGGCCTTTTTATCCACCCACGGGAGTAGCAGATATTTCTTTGGCAGTTTGATGGGGTTCGATAATATTCATCTGTCGCGGGCGACAAATCACCAACTTCTGCACAGCCGTGCGCTATGTATTTTGGCCTCAGTTAGCATGGCTAGTCGGTAAACAGTAAACGACAGCAGCCGTACCATATTATTACTAGTTCACACGCATTTCTCAGTTTAGTTCCCGCTAAACATGGTTGACAGTGAGCGGTAGAATTGTTTCAATGCTTCAGATAAGGTGCATGACTGGGACTCCAATATGAACAACCATATTAAACGGACAGTAAAGCAAATGAAGTAGTGGTAGGGGTAGTAGTAGTAGTAAATTGGCAAGGTATCACTAAGGAGGGGGGATTAGTCCCCCCAAACCCCTCCTGGGTCTCCGCTACGCGGAGTACTCCAATAATAGGTAAAAAATTGTCTTCTTATCCCCTATAACTTGGCTAATTGAATACCGTTACGTATCCTTACAGATTATCAAGAGTTAGGTGCCATGAAATGCCTGTTATTGCTAATCGAAAATAGCTATTCTATTGATATCCAATAGCCACACATCCAGCCTAAGGTGACCTATGAAGCAGAATGAGCTTTCTAATACGGCAAATTTCCTACCGGTAGGGAGAGTTCCAACTCAATTGACATACAAGTACATTGAAATTCCATATATACATTTAAAATAAGAGTTTTTAGTTCTCACCGCAGTCCTTGATGATGATCTTCTGCTTAGGGGCGCCGGTGCTGGTGCCCAAGGCCTCGACCTTCTTGACAACATCCATGCCCTCAGTAACCTCGCCAAATACGACGTGAGCGCCGTCAAGCCATGGGCACGGCACAGTGGTGATGAAGAACTGAGAACCGTTGGTGTGTGGACCGGCATTGGCCATAGACAGAAGACCTGGCCGGTCGTGCTGCTTCTTAAAGTTCTCATCAGCGAATCGCTCGCCGTAGATAGACTTGCCGCCAGTGCCATTGTGTCGAGTGAAGTCACCGCCCTGCAGCATAAACTGCGGAATAACTCGGTGGAAGCTGCAGCCCTTGTAGCCGAAGCCCTTCTCACCAGTGCAAAGAGCTCGGAAGTTCTCGGCGGTCATTGGAACAACGTCGTCGTACAGTTTGAACGAGATCTTGCCGAGCGGCTTGCCGTCAGATTCAATGTCGAAGAAGACCTTGTTGCCAAAGGCAACGGAGGAGCCGGAGAAGTTTCGCACAAAGCTCTTGGTCAAAATTGGTCGCGCAATGGATCGAATCATCTTTGGTAACACAGTGCTGGTGGAGCTAAACAATGAGTGAATTTTTCAGTTTTCTGGGGAATTCATACAACGGCCATCGGATGGCGCGCGCAAGGGTTGCGGTCCAATCACTTATCGGTTTACCTCAGCGTACGTACGGACAATTAAAAAAAGGCTTGGTATTGCACTTTTTGCTATAACTCTAAATGTAAATCACAAATTGTTCTGTTGTTCTGGCTGTGTTTCCGTCAGCCCATAATCATTCACTTAAGTACCGGTATAAGTACAATTGTGTCCTCATCACTCCGTTGCAGCACTAAAGGCATTGTACATACCAATACAGTACCGGTAACAATAATCAGGTGGTGACGAACTAGTTTTTTACCTCGAAATTAGTTTCGACTGCATCAACTGATCATTTAATGGCATAGAATGATGTTATAATAAGTTCAATGTCCATCAATGCACTGATGAGGTCAATTGTGCCTATCAAAATAAGCTCGACTACAAATGTGGGGGCACTGGATGTAAAATTTACGTACGGGTACGTAGTTATAACGTACGTGGTACCAAAAATTCAATGAGAGGTTTACAGCAATCCTTATTGTAATCAGCTTCTTACTGGGGTCCAATACTGCTTGAATTGATACGTAGTACAGTATTGGAGTGCATTTGACAAATGCCCTTAATTTGGCTCTCTCTTGACCTTTGGATAGGTCTACAGAGGGTAATTGTTGGGTGTCAGAAAAGTAGACTCCTAGGAATGCGCTATCTCCTCGGAACACATTAACTCCGTCCCGAAGTCAATCGCTATTATAAAAGCCACGATTCCCTCTATTTGCTCTTTTCCTTTCCTCACCGTCTTTAATGTAGACACTTCGGTGTCTAACCTTGTACTTTCGTATAAATTAGGGTCAGATATACTTTATAATTGATATTTGACTTCCAACAGTAATTGCAATTATGGCTTATAAATACAAGTTCCGATTTTCGGGCTGATATACCTATGAGTTCATCAAGTGAGATTTTTTTTTGAGTATTTTCATTTACCGGGTATGTTAATACCGGTACACTGAAATACGCCGTACAATATATAATAATAAACTAATATCACAAAAAATGGTGCCAGTTCTCACAGTTCTGTAGGTTCCATTGCTGTTGAAGTGAGATTACGAGTTCTAATTGGTTAGCCAATTGGCTGTGATATCATAGTAACTTAAGTAATTATTATTATATACATATATGCATGCATATAATATATTGAATTCATAGTTAATTAATTAATTAGTTAATTAATGCTCGAGCGAGCCGCATGAGCTGCACGTATACGAGCTCGCGCGCGCGCAGTTGACGAACTTTTGGCACATAAGAGTCGAATTTTACTTCACAGCCGTATACTTCTAGCGTGCCAAAAATTGAAAAATCTTCTATTTCAAAATGAATTGCACTAAATGATAGAGCAGATTTTGGCGGGCCTGGCTCACTAAAAATCTCTTCAAAATTCCATAAACTGAGCGAGTTACGGTCAAATCTTTGATGCATGGGCTTCGAAAAAATTTTGGGCGGGGGCAGAGTTCCCAATTGTTAACGGATTCCCCATAAAAAATTAGGACAAAAATCAAAAAATCGATTTTCGCCATACTATAATTAATTTTTCCAACCGCGCCGGCGCCGTGCAAAAATCAAAAAATCGATTTTCGCCATACTAGCTAATTTTTCCAATATTGCACATGTTAACCGCGTGCACGTGCCACGGGTATATGTATACGTACGATATATATATATATATATATATAACGCATATGGGCCCGGCGCGCGCGGCGCAAAAAGTTGCTCCGTGGGAGGCTCGAACTCCCGACCTTCAGATATCGTCCTATAATGCTTGAATCGAAACCGACTTTACATATGAGACTGACGCTCTACCGACTGAGCCAACGGAACATTTCTTGTTGACCTCGGTTTCCACTGTTTCTTAAAACCCTTGAAATTTGCAATCTGAGCCGCACCAAATGCGGCTCTGCGCCATTGATTTTTTTACTATTATGTATTGTGTAACGGGGTCCTCTGGCCCTAGGCCGCCTATAGGACGCTAATTGATTTTCATTTATTCATTCATTGATTTTTTTACCCATTTTAGTGGATGGAAAAAAGGACCGTAACAGGCCGGAATGTTTAGACACTGACCTCCGGTTCTGGCGGAGAACGAACAAGCTACGTCGACGCATCAAGCGTTCTGCATGTAAGGCATGGAAAAGAGCCTTTACCTCCGATGACAGAGGCCGGCACTACCGCGAGATTAACGGCAACACGCCGTACCTCCGCCCAAGTGCTAACCCGCTGTGGCCAACTTTGAAGTCTGCCC